>NC_057794.1:463518077-463805304 GCF_018294505.1 Triticum aestivum
TAGATGAACAGGACCCCGATCGATCGAGCCGATTGGGGCTGGATGAACAGGACCCCGTGGAGGGCTGGATGAACAGGACCACCCCGTGGAGGGCTGGATGAATAGGAGACGGTGGAGGGCAGGATGAACAGTAGCCCGTGGAGGGGTGGTTGAACAGGAGCCCGTGGAGAGGGCTGGTTGAACAGTAGCCGGTGGAGTAGCGCGCGGTGGAGGCTGGATGAACAGGAGCCCGTGGATGAACAATCGCAGGTGGAGGCTGGAGGAGGTTGACGGTGGATGAACAGTAGCTCATGGAGGCTGGAGGGGGTCGACGGTGGAGATGAACAGTATCTCGTGGAGTCCCGTTTTGCGGTACGCCACACCCCTCCCGATGAACAAGACCCCCTACGGACCGTTTCTTCTGTTTTGCGGTACGCCACACCCCTCCCGATAACAGGACCCCCGTTTCGACTGTAGGAGGTCCGTTTCCTCCGTTTTGCGGTACGCCAGACCCCTCCCGATCAACAGGACCCCGTTCCGAACGTAGGAGGTCCGTTTCCTCTGTTGTGCGGTACACCAGGCCTCATTTCCATCGCCTGTTCCGTCCAGGCCCTCCCGATGAACACGACCACGCATTCCGTTCCGACCCAGCCGGTTGGCTCCCATGCGTTCCATTGCCTCCCGATGAACACGAGTCTTCCGTTGCCTCCCCATGAACACAATGCATTTTGTTGCCTCCCCATGAACACGATGCATTCCGTTGCCTCCCCATGAACACGACGACGATGTTGTTTCTCCGTTCCACCCAGCCATGTCAATGAGCCCTCGCCGTACATGTGCGCGAGTAGGCGTTCGAGACCCCGCCCGTATGTACACATACGTGGCCATATTTTCTTTCTTGCTCCCTGGCCGCCTCTACTACGACACGTGCGCGCCTCTACATCCACCAGTATATATGTACGTAAAACATTCACGACCAGAATGACAACGCTAGATATGCTTCGACCAGGTGGGTCCCGACTATCAAGCACTTCCTTGCGTGCGAAGATGTAGCTGGTGGGTCCCAACAGTCAGGGGGGCGAAATACGGTGGCCCGTCCGGTGGGTCCCCGCTGTCAGGTGGAGGAATAATTATTTTGCATGTAATAAGGAGGCACTTCCTTGTTGCGGCCGTGGACCCAGCTGTCAGCCTCTCCATGTACAGTCCACGTCCGATGGAAGCCGTTCCTTGACCACGTTGACCACGCCGCGCTGAGAGCACCAGGGCGGTGGACGACGGCGAGGCCTAGGAAGGGGACGACGCAGAGCTGGGGAAGACGCAGAAGTGGATGCCCATGCGTAGAGGAGTACGAGGGCACTAGTTTGCTGCGGTGTGAGGCTGCCGTCGCCGCAGAGTAACAGGGGGTGTGGGTGAGTAGAGGGATGGCCTGGCCAGTGGTGGGAGTAGTAGGGGCGGTGAGGCCTCTGCCGCATCGTAGCCGGCCACGGGAGGCAGGAGCACGAGGCACGACCGGCGCTAGTTTGGGTGGCTGGAGCAAGAAGACGAGAGGTTGAAGAAGCACTACAGACGTTGGATGGACATCGTACGGTCACTGGAGCTAGAATCATGCATTTTGACTAAGTTGACAAAGCCCTCCGTCCCCGTCAACTTAGTAGGCCCACAAGTTAGCCTGCCACTATACTGGGTCCCAGCTAATAGGGGGAGTATTCATTTTTTTTGTGCGTAATAAGGAGGCACTTCCTTGCGTGCGAAGATATATCTGGTGGGTCCGAGCTGTCAGCGGCGGTAACGTTTTTTTTTCCGCGAAATATAGAGGCCCTTTCGGTGGGTCCCTGATGTCAGGTGGAGGAATCATTATTTTGCGCGTAATAAGGACGCATTTCCTTGCGTGCGGCCGTGGACCCAGCTGTCGGCCTCTCCACGTATAGTCCACTTCGGATGCATGTCGGTCGTTGACCATGTTGACCAGGCCGCGCCGAGAGCACCAGGGCGGTGGACGACGGCGAGGCCTAGGAATGGAACGACACGGAGGCAGGGAAGACTCGGCAGTTGTTTCCCACACGGAGGGGAGTACGACTGTACGAGGGTTTACTGGTTCGTCTGCCGTCGCTGGAGAATAACAACAGGTGTGGGTGAGTAGAGGGATGGCTAGGCCAGCGATGGGAGTACGGTGGGGCGATGGGGCGATGAGGCCTGTGCGGCAGCACAACCGGCCGCGGGGAGGAGGGAGCAGGCAGTCCCGCCGGTGCTTGTTTGAGCGGCTGGAGCAGGAAGAGCAGAGATTGAAGAAGCACAATGGCCGTTGGATGGACATCCAACAGTCACTGCTTGTGCGTCAACCTTTTTTTAGGAAAGCCTCAAATCCGTGGAAAACAGCATACAACCCATCTGCCATTATTTCTAATAATTTCCAGCCCATTTGCTAATTCTTAAGGTTTTTTTGGAGCCCATATTCTTTTTGTTAGCATTAGAGCCCAAATTGTGGCCACGGTTAAAAAATTATACGAAATTTTGCATATTCCGGTGCGGTCCGAACTGTTTTTAATCCCGAAATTTCGACTCACATTCAAACTGATTTTAAAAATAAATGTATATCAATATAAAATCCAAAAAATTCTCCACGCATAAAAATTAATGTAATTTAAAATCTTGAAATGAAAAAAAAGATATTTGAAACTAATTGCCGGTTTGATGTGTTTTAAAAATGTACAACCCATTTCTCATTATTGATGGGCCATTTTCTCGGCCAGCCGAATAAAAGCTCTCCTCGTCTTGAAAGATTTGCAGCCCAACAGGCCTGACAAAGTGACTTACTTGGCAAATCACAAAAAAACTGGGCTGTGGCTGTGGACCCAGCTGTCAGCCTCTCCACGTACAGTACTCTTCCGATGGAAGTCGTTCCTTGACCACGTTGACCACGTCGCGCGGAGAGCACCACGGCGGTGGACGATGGTGAGGCCTAGGAAGGGGATGACGCGGAGCCAGGGAAGACACGGCAGTGGAAGCCCGCGCGGAGAGGAGTACGAGGGTTCACTAGTTCGGCTGCGGTGTGAGGCCGCCGCCGCCGCAGGGCCTGGCCAGTGGTGGGAATAGTAGGGGGCGGTGAGGCCTCCACGGCAGCACAGCCAGCCACGGGAGGCAGGAGCATGCGGCACGACCGGTGTTGCTTTGGGCGGCTGGAGCAAGAAGACCAGAGGTTGAAGAAGCACTACGGCCGTTGGATGGACATCGTATGGTCACTGGAGCTAGAATCGTTCATATTGACTAAGTTGACAAAGCCCTCCGTCCCCGTCAACTTTGTTGGCCCACAAGTCATCCTCCCACTATGCTGGGTCCCAGCTAGCAGGGGGGTATTCATTTTTTTGTGCATAATAAGGAGGCACTTCCTTGCATGCGAAGATATAGCTGGTGGGTCTGACATGTTAGCGGGGGGAACGTTTTTTTGCGAAATACAGAGGCCCTTCCGGTGGGTCCCAGCTGTCAGGTGGACGAATCATTATTTTGCACGTACAGTCCACGCCGATGGATGTCGTTTGTTGACCAAGTTGACCAGGCCGCACCGAGAGCACCATGGCGGTGGATGACGGCGAGGCCTAGGAAGGGAACGACACGGAGCTAGGGAAGACTCGACAATGGTTGCCCACACGGTGGGGAGTACGAGGGTTTACTGGTTCGGCTGCTGTCGCCGGAAAATAACAGGAGGCGTGGGTGAGTAGAGGAATGGCCTGGCTAGGAATGAAGTAGGGTGGGGCGGTGCGGCCTGTGCGGCAGCACTGCCGGCCACGGGAGGCGGGAGCAGGGAGTCCCACCGGAGCTGGTTTGGGCGGCTGGAGCAAGAAGATCAGATATTGAAGAAGCAGCACGGCCGTTGGACTAACATCCAACGGTCACTACTGCTAGAATCGTTTGTGGACTAAGTTGACAAAGCCAAAGTACACGTCAACCTAGTAGACCCACAAGTCAGCCTCCAAATCTGTCCCAAACAGCATACATCCCGAAATTTCTAGCCAGATTCAAATTAATTTTAAATCTAAATATACCTTAATTTAAATTCAGTGAAATTTTACCCGCACAAAAACAATGAAATTTAAAATATCAAAATCCGAAAGAAAACAGTATTTTGGAACTAATTGTCTGTTTGCTATATTTTTTCATTTTACAGCCCATTTATTATTACTTATAGCCCATTTCTTATTACTTATAGCCCATTTTCTGGGCAAAATGCATCCCTCCTCGTCTTGAAAGATTTCCAGCCCAGCAGGGCGTAGAAAAGCAAGTAGGCCTACGTTGGTTATTCTATAAAAACAAAATAGCTGGCTAGCAATTTTCAGAAAGGAAAAAAACAAACTGGGCTGGTCATGTGCTAAAATATGAAATAAAAGCCTGGGCTAGACGGGCCACGGGTCCCGCACAACCCAGTTGATACCCTTCTCCATCCCGAAAAAACAAAATTACCGCGTGCGCTGCTGGGTCCCTACTGTCATCCTCACCATGTACAGTCATCTCCTTATTCCTCTCAGTTGTTGACCATGTTGACAACACCGGAGGGCGGCGCCGCAGCGAGCAAACCAAGGCAGAGGACGATGGTGAGGCCTCGGACGGGAACGAACAGGAGCCGGGGCAGATCATAGCCAGCCGTGGGAGGCGGGAGCAGGCGGTCCCGCCGGCGCTGGTTTGGCTTTGGCGGCTCGAGGAAGAAGATACTGAAGAAACGCGACAGACATTGAATGTCAATCCAACGGTCAAGGTTGGCACAATCGTTTGTTGACTAAGCGGACACCAAGTAGCATACTTTTTTATATATAGGAAGAAAACTGCGAGGAAAATGCGTTCGTCTGCCGTCCTCCTCACAGGGAATGTTCACCACATAAGTGACTAGCACCCTTGGTTTTAAACCGAGAGGTCTTGGGCTCGAGTCCCAGGAACTCTCAATTTTGTCCTCCTTCCTTCCTCGCAAAAAAGGGAAAGAAAATCAAAGACTTGGGAAGGTGTACAAAACAAGCTAGTGTACCAGTAAAGAGACGTTGCCAAGTTTTAGAAAAAAGAATGACGTGCTCCTGTAGCTGGTTCGAACTCAAACCTAGACTATGACTATATATGGTGCTATGCTACTCTTTAAGTAATGAAACTGACATATCCAACATTCGTTTCTCCTCTTCTCTACTTACTCTACCTAGCATCAGAAGCTCTGGCCGCAGCAACCATGTTCGCTGGCTGCTCGTCCACCTGCTCTTCAGCAGGCAATAACCAGATATGCGCCAAGTCGCAACCCGTACCATCGCCTGTGGGTCTCATCACACCCTCGCCGGCACGCACACCGCAGCCGATTGCTCATCGCAACCCGCTGCCGTTGGTGTGGTGCCACTGCTGCAAATCACGCAGAGTCATCCATCGTGTCTCAACCACAATCCGCAACCCTGGCCGAGTCTTCTACAAATGCCTAAATCATGGGGTAATAATATGTTTAAGTGTTGTTCTGCTGCTTTCAGTTGCTGATTTTTTTAATAGTTTGGTTGATGATCTACCAATTTGATTCGTGCAGAAAAGGGAAGATTCGTGTGATTTGTATTTCTGGGAAGTTGTTGATGTGGGGGAATGCAACTATGCTGATTATTTGGTTAGCCGAGGAATCCCAATACCAGCAGGTTGGGGTGTTGGACAAGTAACTGAAGGAACGGCAGAAGAGGAAGATGCAAAGCAGAAGGTTAAAGATGCAGTTCCTCTGATCATGGCCAAGCAACAGCTGCTAAATGGTCTTGACAGCAATGAGGAGATGAAAGAGCTTGTGAAGATAATGGGCAAAATCGATGTGCTCTGTAGGATGATTGTCTCTTTATTTGCAGTGTATGTAGCACTCATGATGTATTCAGTGGCTACGACATGAGCACTTTGCTGAAACTAGTAATGAATGAAACATATGTAGCAGGCTGGGCATAGTGTTGTGAACATCTAATGATTTCTATTAACGGAAATCAGGGGGTATCCCCTTTTGCTCATATAAATAAATAGCAGAGGCCCTGTCGGGTCAACTTTGTACTCATTCGAAGATGTCGAGCAAATTGCAGTCCAACATCAAACTATGTCATCAAATTCAAGTTTCACAACCAAATATAAGTACAACTAAACAACAATGTCATCATGTTTTAGTTGTCATACAATCACCAAACACAAATCAGCATACATAACAAGTGATGTTCTCACAGCAAAATACTAAACAACATGTTCATCAGGTTTCAGTTGTCATAGCAAACACAATTTCACATAGTAGATAAAAAACGTCTTCTGACAGGCAAATACGACAAAAGCAATGTAATCATCATCCGCAGCAGCAGCGTCAACATCTTCGCCATGTGTATCAGTCTGAATCGTAGTTCCCCACGGTGTCATCTTCTTCTTCATCCTCAACGTCCCCGAACGTTGGCTTCTTCTTGATCAACTCTTGTATGTCCACAGCACGACAGACAATCTTTTCGCCTGCGTCATTGACGTGATGGTTCTCAAAGATATTAGGAGCATCTGTGTTATCTTGTACATCAGGAGCAGTGTAAGCATCATCTTGTTGTGCAACTTCATTAAACGAATTCCTCTGCTCAAACCTTTGCAATACTCTCCAGTCATCACTACATGCAAATGTGTCTTCCAAGAAAAATGTCTGTGTTGCTTGATTTGCCAAAATAAAAGGCTCGTTGGTCTAGTACGCCGCCTTGACATTGATGGATTTGAAATAATCATCAGCTCTGGGTTTTGTGATCCTGGAAAACAGGTTATACGAACGATAGCACAATAGAACCACACACCGATGATCCTCGAAACTGGAGATATACTGCAATTGAATAATGTCTGTTATGTTAGCATACATTTCAGTTGTCTCTTTGTCATATGCATCCGTGCTCATGATGGCACTATTTTGTGTCTTCCTGCCTTCGTCTCGTGCAAGGGTGTTGTAGTGCACATCTCCAACAACGCAAGATTCATAATGTCTTACCCTAGTATGAGGGCCCATTGCTAGTGAGTAAAGGGCATCATCAACTGCCTGCCCATCCTCCCGCATCTTCTTAACCTATGGTTAGAAAATAGACAAGCTGGTCATCTTATGTACTTAATATATTAAAAAAACTGATAGTGCACTTCAAAAGCTTACATGGTTCTTGAACCATTTCGCAAATCCTGCCATAACTAGTTTGTCAATGTTTCTTGGATTTTGCGGCAGTAACTCCTCTTTGTAGATGCTGCACAACATAGTGATCGCGTCAAACATATAAATATATAAGAATGTGCTGCAAGTTTAGTAGATTACGATGTATAAGCTGTAGTACTGCACTTACTTGATATAAGGTAGTATCTCAAGATAGTTATTCAACACATACCAAACCATTTTGTCCAAATCTGTAGGTTTGTCCTCTTGTCGAATCTTCCCTGTAACTCGAACAGAATAATCGAAAACATTAAGCCCGGGATTGTCTTCACCCACCTCTTTGCTAAGCTTGTCGGATTTCAGGTTTCGGCAGACCCTTGAGGTTCGAACACTGGGGTGCGCGCGGAGATCTCTCCCCTACAGATCTACGTCTGATCCTCTCGTGCGAACTAAGATGAAAAATGATGAACAACACAAGAGACACAAGGTTTATACTGGTTCGGGCCACCATTGTGGTGTAATACCCTACTCCAGTGTGTGGTGTGGTGGATTGCCTCTGGGGCTGATGATGGACAGTACAAGGGAAGAACAACCTCGCGAGGGATGTTCTTGAGCTGGTGCAGTGTGTTCTACTTAGTCTCTACTGGGTTTTCTCTCTCTCTGCTAGAGTTCTACCAGATCCCCCTCTCCCTTTGTGGAGGCTAGCTCTATTTATAGAGGCCCTGGGCCTCTCCCCGAATAATTGAGCGGGAAGGGCGCCAACAATTGGCCATTTTGAAGGGGAACATCTAGTACAAGTTATCCTGACCAAAGGTGGTCTTCGGCTGCCAAAAGCACTTGTGATGACACCGTCTTGGGCTCCACGGTGACGTCCGTCCGGCTGGTCTTGGTCTCGTTGCACCGGAATGGTAACCTTTGCCTGATACCTTGGCCTGTGCTTGCCGCCTTTGCACCAAAGGGGAAACAAGGACCCTGTGCAGGCCGGCGCCCGCCTAGTCTCGATCGTCATGGCTTGCGTCACGGGTTCCTTGCGAGGTACCCCTGCCTTGATCTCTCCGCCTCCTCGCGAGCCTGCCTGATGAGGCTGCCTCTGAGGAAGCTTCCTGTCGTCCGCCCTGCGAGGCTTGGCCCCTCGCGAGGGTCTTGAGCTTCCGTTGATGAAGATGGGCCGCGCTGGGCCCCCACTTGAGCCATGCCGCAGGCAGGCAAGTCTGGGGACCCCCATTCCCAGAATGCCGATAGTAGCCCCCGGGCCCAAGGCGCGCCCAGGCTTGGCCTGGCGGGGGAGCGAAGGGGTAAGCGCGAAGCGCCATGGGCCCCAACAGCCTGCGGCCTTGGGTGCCGCGTGGCGGTTGACTAGACATGGTCGTATGCGCTTCCCATGACGCCCCGGCGACCGCACGACTTGACAAGTACCTGTATGCAGAGAAACCGGTCATGATTACCTGTGATCGTGGTGCTCGGCGGTTGGCCTCCTCTGGCTATAAGTATGGGGCTGGGCGAGCCCCTTCAGTCCATCCCTTCTTGCTGCTCCTTTTCTTCTTCTTGGCTAATCGCCGTCCCCATGGACCCAAAGAGATTCTCGGCCGCGGAGAAAGGAAAGGCCCCCCCGGGCAGGGCCTGACCCTCCCCGACCAAGCGCGGCCGAGGCCGCCCTCGCAAGTACACCACGGTCCCCGTGGTAGCCTCCCGCGGTCATGGAGGCGGTTCCCTGCGTGGTGGTGAGCGCCCGGTTGCCAACGGGGGGCACGCCGTGGGTGTGCGCCCCCTAGACCACGCTTCCGCTCTGTGGAGGTGCTGCCGGAGTTCGTCGTGTGGTCGGCGGACCCATCCAGCACCCGGCTCCAGCTCCCACGTTTCTTCATAGATGAACTGTCGGCCAGCACTCGGTGCAGCTTCTGGCTCCAGGCAGACGGCTGCTGCAGTAGGGCCTCCTAGGCATCGCTGGAGGTCTCCGTCTCTGGGAACGGGGCCCTGACGCGCGGCTGGCAAATGTTTGCCCGCGCGCGCGGCCTGGGCCGGTGGTGTACCCTGTACTTCAAGTTCGATGACGATGCCACCCTCTACGTGAGGGTGTTTGGGGAAGATGGTCGCCATGCCGGGTGCTGCCCTGAAGACGACGACCGCGGCCGCCTGCCCAGCCCCGACACTGACCAGGATGAAGATGGCGATTGGCGTACAGGAGGCGGGGCTTGGGGTTCGCCAAGTTTCGTCGACTCTCCCTCAGGCAACAGCTCCTCTAGTGGTGGCCGCGACCAGCCCCCGTGCCGTCGCGCTCGCCTGGGTGAAGGCAGCGGGTCCACCCGCCATCGCGCCCTCGTGAAGCGAGAGGAGGCGTCCGCTTGATCCCTAGGAGCAGCTCGAGCTTTTGCTGTAGGTTGGTGTTGGACAGGTCGTGTCCATTTTGTTTCCTTCCTTTCCTACGTAAGAAGAAGGTAGTACAGGGCCCCGTGGGGGAGTGTTAGAACTGTTGCTGTCAAGTGTCGCGTTGCTTTTGCCATTTCTGCGCTATGTTCCGTGCTGTGTGTCCATGTGCGGGAGTCATTTGAGCTTGGTGGAGCTTGACGCGGCCCTCGCCTCCGGAGGCTGAGGCCTCGCCGTGCACTTCATGCCCTGCAATATTTAGTTAGAGGGGTAGCTTACGGTCTTGGTTGTGGGGGCGATCAGCCTAGGTCATACGCTCCTGTCGCGATGCCCGTGGGGCACGGACTGGGAGGGGTGCTCCCGCAGAGGACTCAGATAGGGAAGCTCCAAACGATCGGGGTAGAAAACACTCGCGAGGGCGCCCGCGACTCCCTCGCGAGACTTGTGCGAGAGAAAACGAGGCAAGCGAGCGAGAAAGACAAAGAGTCACAAGCCAGGAACGCCAACAACTCCAATAAGACTTCAAACGGGAATAAACACGCCAACTGCAGAAAGCAAATGAAAAAGCCGCGTCCGGCACCTATTCTAGTCTTCGACGTCTTCTCACCAGCGCAGAGCTAAGTGCTGCCACTGGGCGTGGGCGGGAACCCCCGAGGCCCAAGGGCGGCAGTCCGGAGACTCCGGGGCGTGTACATCCCCACTCATTATTACGTGAGAGTGTCACGGGCGGCGAGCTTCACAGGCGTTTGCCTTCTTCACAGGCACCGAGCCTTTCCCAAAACGCGATAGCTTCACAGGCATTGGCCTTCTTCACAGGCACCGGGCCTTTTCCAAAACGCAGCGGCTTCACATGCATTCACCTTCTTCATAGGCACCGGGCCTTTTCCAAAATGCAGCGGCTTCACAGGCATTCACCTTCTTCACAGGCACCGGGCCTTTTCCAAAACGCAGCGGCTTCACAGGCATTTGCCTTCTTCACAAGCACCGGGCCTTTCCTAGGCGTTAGGCCTCGCTCAGGGATAGAACCTCCGGAGATGTTGAATGTTCCACGCGTTCTGGATAGGTACCCCCTCCGTGGTCTCCAAGCGCGCGGAGCCAGGCCTGGAGACATGAACAACCTTGAACAGGCCCTCCCACATGGGAGAGAGCTTGTGCAGCCCCTCCCTGGAGAGAACCCGTCTGAGCACGAGATCCCCTACCTCAAGAGTTCTGGGGCGTATGTTGCGGCAGTGGTATCGTCGCAGCGCCTGTTGATACCTTGCCGCTCGCAGTGCGGATTCTCGACGGTGTTCCTCCCCCAGTACGAGATCCGTCCCCCGCATGGCGTCCTGATGCGTCTCGTCGAACGCCAGAACCCGCGCAGAGCGACGCCTGACCTCATGAGGGAGGACAGCCTCTGCTCCATAGACGAGGAAGAATGGGGTCTCGCCAGTCAGTTTGGTCGCAATTGTGCGGATTGACCACAACACGGACTGGAGCTTGTCGTACCAACCCCTGCCGCAGG
This sequence comes from Triticum aestivum, assembly GCF_018294505.1. NCBI lineage: Eukaryota > Viridiplantae > Streptophyta > Magnoliopsida > Poales > Poaceae > Triticum > Triticum aestivum. Next base: position 463,529,060 of record NC_057794.1, read on the forward strand.
CCTCCAGCTTCTTCTTGAAGGTCCTGGCTTTGAGGCCCCTCAGGACCTCCGCGTTGGCCCGCTCGGCCTGGCCGTTGCTCCGGGGGTGTGCTACCGAAGCGTAGCATATCCGCGTTCCAAGGTTAGCACATTATGTTTTGAAGAGATTACAGGTGAATTGTGAATCATTGTCGGTGATGATGCGGTTGGGCACCCCAAATCGGCTCACGAGGCCCTTGATGAATTTGACCGCTGAGCCTGCCGGGATTATGCGGACGGCTTCCACCTCAGCCCACTTGGTGAATTTGTCCATGGCGACGTAGAGGTAGCGATAGCCCCCTGGCGCCCGAGGAAACGGGCCTAGAATGTCGAGCCCCCAAACTGCGAACGGCTATGAGAGGGGTATAGTCTGTAGACCCCCTGCAGGCTGATGGATCTGCTTAGCATGAAACTGGCAGGCCTCGCAAGCCTTCACAAGCTCAACGGCATCGTTGAGTGCTGTGGGCCAATAGAATCCACTACGGAATGCCTTGCCGACGAGGGTCCGTGACGACGAGTGGTGCCCGCAGTCTCCGCCGTGTATGTTCGCTAGTAGATCCTTCCCTTGCTCTCGGGAGATGCAGCGTAGGGACATGTCATTTGGTCGCTTCCTGTAGAGCTCGCCATCCTGGATGCAATAAGCCGTGGCCTGCCGCGCCACATGCTCCGCCTCCTCCTCATTCTCCGGCAGAGTCCCTTGCATCAGGTAGTTCTTGAGCTCCGGGATCCAACACCCTTCCCGAGGCTCTAACGCCAGGAGCAGGCGTGCCCCTGAGGCTGGACCGCAGACCGGGCTCCTGAGGTAGGCGGCTGAGGGAGCTCCTCCCTTGGTTGTGCCATGCTCGACAGCTACGACACCGTCGAGGGTTTGAAGAGCTGCTCCTGAAAGACGCCAGGCTCCTGAGGCAGCTGCCTAGATGCCCTCTTGGCAATGTCGTCAGCCTCCTGATTGGTGCCATGAGGCACATGCTGCAACTCCAGTCCCCAGAACTGTTTCTCCATCTTGCGGACCTCAGCGAGGTAGGCTTCCATGTGCTCGTCCTTTGGCTCGTATATCTTGTTGGAGAAGTTGATGAGGAGCTGCGAATCGCCCTTGATGATGAGGCGCTTCACCCCTAAGGCAGTTGCGGCCTTCAAGCCTGCTATTAGGCCTTCATACTCCGCTATGTTGTTGGAGACCTTTTCCCCGTGCTGGAAGCAAAGTTGCACGCCGTAGTAGAGTTTGTCCTGGGTAGGGGATATGAGCACTGCGCCAGTTCCTGCACCGTGTCGGGAGAACGCCCCATCAAAGTACATGACCCAGCCATCCGGTGCTTCACTTACCGGGGAAGTGATCGGTCTTCGCCTGCCTCGAGACCCGGCGCTTCTGCCCATTCTGCCACGAAATCCGCTAGCGCGGCTCCCTTGATGACTCTGGTCGTACTGAATTCTAGCTGAAATGCCTGTAGCTCGATGTTCCATTCAGCAACCCTTCCAGCTGAGTTGGGGCTCCTGAGTACCCTCTCCAAGGGGTATGCCGAGACGACCTTGATGGGGTGGCCTTGGAAGTAGTACTGCAGCTTGCGTGAGGCCACCAATAGCGCAAGGAGGAGCTTTTGAGGCATGGGGTACCGCGCCCTCGCGTCGCGTAGCACTGTGCTGACGAAATACACGGGGTGCTCGACGAGGTTGAGGGTGCTGGCACTGCTTGCGTCCTCCAGAGGTCGAGGCGTCTCTTGAGACGACGGAGCTCCTAGTGCTTGGTCGCCTGAAGGGGCCTCTCCTGCTCCGGGTGCGTTCTCCTGCCGCTGCTGTTCCTTTCCAGCTGCGGTTGCGGCCTTCGTGAGGCCCTCCTGGCTCTGCTTCACTTCAGTTCGGACGGTTGATGCGGCCTTGGCACAGCGCTCCTCCCTGACTGCTACCAGGGCTGCACTAGCGGAGTAGGGGGTGGCCGCAAGGTAGAGCACCAGGGGCTCCCGAGGACGCGGAGCTACCATCACTTGTGGACTGGTAAGGTACCTCTTGAGGTCTTGGAATGCCTTGCCAGCCTCTTCAGTCCATTCGAAGGGGCCCTTTTTCTTCATCAGCTTGAAGAAGGGCAGCGCTTGTTCCCCCAGCTTGGAGATGAAATGCCCCAGCGCAGTTACACGCCCGGTGAGCTTCTGCATTTCTCTGAGGGTCCTTGGCGGGCTCATGTCTTCCACTGCCTTGACCTTCTCCAGGTTGGCCTCGATGCCCCTGTGGGATACGAGGAAACCCAGGAGCTTGCCTGAGGGGACCCCAAACACGCACTTCTCCGGGTTGAGCCGTAGGTCCACTTTGTTGAGGCTCGCGAAGGTTTCTTCCAGGTCCTGTATCAGGGTCCTTGCCTCATGAGACTTCACCACAATGTCATTGACGTAAGCTTCTGCGTTCCTCCCGAGCTGCCGGCCTAAGGCGATGTGCATCAGCCGCTGAAAGGTCGCGCCTGCATTGTGCAACCCAAACGGCATGCACGTATAGCAGTACAATCCACACGGGGTCAGGAAGGCCGTCTTCTCCACGTCTTCTACCGCCATCTTGATCTGGTGATAGCCCGAGAAGGCATCTATGAAGCACAATAGGTCACACTCTATGGTGGAGCCGACTGTCTGGTCAGTGCGGGGGAGTGGAAATGGATCCTGCGGGCAGGCCTTGTTGAGGTTGGTGAAGTCGACGCACATGCGCTCCGTCCTCCCTTTTTCAGCACAATGACCGGATTAGCCAGCCAATCAGGGTAGCGGACCTCGTGGATAACTCCTGCCGCCTCTAGCTTTCGGGTCTCTTGAACGATGAAAGCTTGTTTCTCAGTAGACTGCTGCCTTGCCTTCTGCTTCACGGGGCGCACATTGGGGCACACGTTGAGGTGATGCTCAATCACTTCCCTTGGGACTCTTGCTAACTGATCAGGTTCCCGCGCAAACACCTTCTTGATTGCACGCAGGAAACCGATCAGGGCTTTCTCTTGCTCGGACTTGAGGTTGGACCCTATGGTGAAGGTGGTGCTAGGGGACCCGTCCTCATCGACTAGTACCTGCTTGGTTTCTGCCTTGTCTTGGGTGAACAACTGCTTCTTTTTAGCCGGCGCATCCCCCTTGGGCTCAAGGGCGTCGGTGCCAGTGGGCTGCGCCACCGCGGCCACCCTGAAAACAAGCTGGAGCACCTACAGCACATCCCTTGTGTCTCCTGACACGATGAGGACGCCGCTGCTCCCAGGCATCTTCATGAGGTTGTACGCCGGGTGAGTTGCTGCCATGAACCAAGCTAGGGCCGGATAGCCGAGGATGGCGTTGTAGGGGAGGCCGATGGGGGCGATGTCGAAGTCGATCAGATCCGTGCGGAAGTTGTCGCAGGTGCCGAAGGTCACTTGGAGGCGGATCTGCCCCAAGGAGGCGGTGGAACCGGCTCCGACGCCCGAGAAAGGCCTGCTGGGTCGGAGTTGCTCCAGCGGCATGTGGAGGAGGCTGAAGGGCTCCACTGAGAGCACGTTAAGGCCGGCACCACCGTCGATGAGGGTCCTGGTGACGGCCACTTGGCAGATGGTGGGGGTGCACAGCATCGGGAGCGCGCCCGAACCAATGGGGTTGAAGGGGTGGTCCTCCGATTCGAAGGTTAGATCGGCCTCGGGCGCCACCCAGCCCAGGGGGCTTCTTGGTGCTTGGAGGCAGTGCTGATCCGGCGGGTGAATGGCTTGACGTGATGGCTCAAGGGTGGTGCCTGGGAGCCACCCAGGAGAGCTGCGACGACGGGCGGCGCTGGTGCGGCGAAACGGGCAAGGAAGAGGTCGCGCAGCTCCTCCCAGGAGGTGACAGAGGCCGTCGACAGGTGGTGGAGCCACGCAGGCGGGATGCCGGTGAGGGCCATGGGTAACCAGTTGGCCATCACCCGATCGTCGCCCCCGGCTCCGAGGACGGCCTCCTCGTACGCTAGCAGGAAAAACATCGGGTCCGTCGCGCTGTCGTAGCGCGGTGGCATCTCGGGCCTAAACTTGCGCGGCCACTGCACCTGTCGCACGGCGGAGGCCAAGGCCCGGAGCCCCCTGGCCCCAGTGTCGGCATCTGTTGCTGGAGCGGGCGGCGCGTTGTCCGTCATGAGGGCGGGATGTGATGTTGAGGGAGAGCGGGTCGTCAGGAGGGAGGACTATGGCGCACCCCTACCTGGCGCGCCAAATGTCGGATTTTGGGTTCCGGCAGACTCTTGAGGTTCGAACACTGGGGTGCGCGCGGAGATCTCTCCCCTACCGATCTACGTCCGATCCTCTCGTGCGAACTAAGATGAAAAATGATGAACAACACAAGAGACACGAGGTTTATACTGGTTCAGGCCACCGTTGTGGTGAAATACCCTACTCCAGTGTGTGGTGTGGTGGATTGCCTCTGGGGCTGATGATGGACAGTACAAGGGAAGAACAGCCTCGCGAGGGGTGTTCTTGAGCTGGTGCGGTGTGTTCTACTTAGTCTCTACTGGGTTTTCTCTCTCTCTGCTAGAGTTCTACCGGATCCCCCTCTCCCTTTGTGGAGGCTAGCTCTATTTATAGAGGCCCTGGGCCTCTCCCCGAATAATTGAGTGGGAAGGGCGCCAACAATTGGCCATTTTGAAGGGGAACATCTAGTACAAGTTATCCTGACCAAAGGTGGTCTTCGGCTGCCAAAAGCACTTGTGATGAAGCCGTCTTGGGATCCACGGTGACCTCCGTCCGGCCGTCCGGCTGGTCTTGGTCTCGTTGCACCGGAATGGTAACCTTTGCCTGATACCTTGGCCTGTGCTTGCCCCCTTTGCACCAAAGGGGAAACAAGGACCCTGTGCAGGCCGGTGCCCGCCTGGTCTTGATCATCATGGCTTGCGTCACGGGTTCCTCGCGAGGTACCCCTGCCTTGATCTCTCCGCCTCCTCACGAGCCTGCCTGATGAGGCTGCCTCTGAGGAAGCTTCCTGTCGTCCGCCCCATGAGGCTTGGACCCTCGCGAGGGTCTTGAGCTTGCGTTGACGAAGATGGGCCGCGCTAGGCCCCCACTTGAGCCACGCCGCAAGCCGCAGGCAGGCAAGTCTGGGGACCCCCGTTCCCAGAACACCGACAAAGCTGATCAACTATTTCAATGTATTTTGAGCAGAATGTCAATGCTTCTGTAGCAATGTAGGCCTCTGCAATGGAACCCTCGGGTCTAGCTCTGTTCCTAACATAGCCCTTGAAAGTGCCTAGCCACCTTTCAATAGGGTACATCCAGCCATATTGTACTGGACCTCTAAGTAGTGCCTCATCAGGTAGATGAACAAACAAATGCACCATCACATCAAAGAAGGCTAGAGGATATATCTTCTCAAGGTCGCATAGGATAGTTGGTATCTTGTCTCTAAGACGCTCCAAAGCATCTATCCTAATATTCCTACTTCAGAGTTCCCTGAAGAATTGTCCCAACTCTGCAACTGCTCTGTATAAGTCAGGGCGGCCCAATCATCTAAGGATAACAGGTAAAACCCTTTGAAGTAGGACATGACAGTCATGAGTTTTCAACCCTTGTACCTTGTTTCCATCTGCACTGACTCTCCTTTCAGGGTTGGAAGCAAATCCATGTGGGAATCTCACACGTGACAGGACCTCGCAAAATTCTTTTCTTTTTACCTTGTCCAAGACGTACACAGCTGGTGCCATATCCCGTGGTTTACCTTCATCTTGCACCTGCAAATCCTTTCTGATACCCAGGTGTGTCAAATCAATCCTAGATTTTAAGGTATCTTTCGTCTTGCCTTCAATATTAAGAAGTGTGCCGATAATGCTGTCACATATATTTTTCTCGATGTGCATCACATCAAGATTATGCCGCAGATCCAAATCTTTCCAATACTCCAAGTCTCACAAAGTGGACCCGCGGGTAAACAATAATCTCTCTTCTACCCTGCCACGCTTCCTTTTTCCGCTACCATTACCAGGATGGTTTCCTGGTGTAATATGCCTGACCTTCTCTAATTCCACTTGCAACTCATCGGCGGTGAGCCTCTTTGGCGCATCATGGTTTTCATGCTTTGCATTGAACACATGTCTTCGGTATTTTCTAGGACGCGGCTTGTCCTTGGCAAGGAAACAGCGGTGTCCAATGTAACAGATCTTGCTAAGTATTGCGTATGACAGCGGATTCCTGTCACAGCGAACACATGCATTGTAACCATGTGTCGTTCGCCCTGACATAGTGCCCAAAGCCGTATAATCATGGATGCACCAAATTATAATAGCACGCAGAAAGAAATCAGTTGGTGGGCTGCTATATAGGTCTCGAGTGAGAACACCCTTCCATAGCTGTTGAAGTTCCTCCACAAGAGGCTCCATGAACAAATCAAAATCCTTTCCAGGACTTTTTGGACCTGGGATGACCAAGGCCATCATGTAGTTTGATTCTTTGGTGCAGACATTTGGAGGCATGTTGTAAGGGATAACAAGCACTGGCCACATGCTATATGTGGCGCTCTGGTGGCCAAATGGGTTAAATCCATCTAAAGCTAAGCCAAGTCTAATGTTTCTCGGGTCAGTAGCAAACTCTTTGTGTTTATCATTGAAGCTTTTCCACTCACTACCATGAGATGGATGGCTCATTACATTCTAATCTCTGTACTCCTGGTTCCTAGAATGCCACAGTAAATCCTATCTTATTTCAGCATCATGAAACAACCTCTGCAATCTTGGTGTAATTGGAAAATGTCTCAGAACATTATGAGGAATCCTCTTCACAGCATCGCCATCTTTCCATCTTGATGATTTGCATTTCGGGCATTCACTTAAGTTGGCATAATCCTTTCGGAACAGAACACAATTATTCTTACAAACATGGATCATATCATATCCAATTCCAACTGCACGAAGGAAATTCTTCATTTTACTGTAGGTGTGTGGCAGCTCAGACGCATCTGGGAAAGATTCGTAGAAAGCAGCCAACATCGCATCGAATGATTTGTTGGTCATCCGCTCAGATGTCTTCACCTGAAGAAAGGTGACCATAGCTGAGAATACTGACAACTTATTTCCTGGGGTGACAGCAACGTTGCATTGTTCCAACATGCGGGCCCACCGTTTTTCTTCTGCAGGTGAAAGTTCACGGAATGCACGAGCATTTCATAGCATTGTTTCAATGTTGGTCAAACTCACTGGCTCCGCCACCACCACCTCCTCCTCTTCCACCTAAGCATCAGGCAGATCAAGATGGTGATCTGCTGCTTCCACGTAGTCAATAACATTGACGTTCACAGCTTCACCATGATGAACCCACCTAGTATATGTGACCGACATCCCATACAAGTGTAGATGATTTTGCACAGTTGACTGGGGTCTTGTAACTGAATTCATACAACTGCTACACGGGCAGAGCACATCTGATTTCGGACCACCGTACTCAGCTCTGATAAAGTTCATGAAGTTTTCAACCCCCTCGACATATGCAGCGGAGAATCTTCGAGCAGAAGTTATCCAAGTCATGTCCATCTGTTAGACATACAAATTAGTTCTTCTACTAGATATTACAGGAAAAACATATATGCTTTTTTATGAAGTCCAGAAAAAAATACCTAGGTCGATGTCTAAAGCTATGGCAAGATATTTGGACGAGCAGATCTAAGTAACGAAATATATGTAAAGCTAATTCAGCAAACAGATTTGAGTGCCAAATTATGGCAGGCTGTTTCAGCAGTCAATGAGGCCGAGCACACAGCCATCGAACTATCGAAGGCCATCGCAGCAACAAAGATCGAGTATAAAACGGTGTAGAGCTATTTCAGCTAACAGATTGGCTACTAGACCATGGCAATCTACGTCACAATAAATATATGGCAGGATATTTTAGCAACTAATCGGCCTTGGCATGCCATCTCAGCTAAGCAGATTGAGTGCAGAACAGGGCAAGGAAGCTTCTTAAGCAGAGCATATTGACAGTAAACTACTTCGGCAAACAGTGAGATTAACAGCGTCTATCAGCTAACATTCAGCGCTACACCGACATGAACGGGGCCTCAGTCTAGAATGCGCGTACCGTGGGAGAAGCTGACCGCCGTGCGTCTCCACACGAACGTCGCCAGCGGTGGCGGCGCTGACCGCCGTGCGCCTCCACAAGAACATAGCCAGAGGTGGCGGCGCGGCTAGAGGACGGCAGTCTACGAGAGCGTACTGTGGGAGCGAGAGGATCGCCGAACCGCGGCGCCGACGTATCGGCGCGGCGGGGAGGGCGGCTTTGGCGGAGCGAATGGAGTGGAGGGGGACAGGGGGGAGGGGGGTTTGGGGAATATTATTGGCTAGTTGGCCGAAGGGCGGTTGAATCGGATTTGGGGGGAATTTTTGGGTGTGTGGGGGGGGGGAGGATTTTCGTGCGGTGGGCGGGGGGAGTTTGGCGCATGGTCGGTTTCTCCAAGTGCAGTCCCACGTGTCAGTGAAGAGGCAAGCCGAAGCGCGTTCCGTTTGCGTGAGCCGTGTGCAGGACCGAACGTGTGTGGGGTGCAATGCGACCGCGACAGGAGTAATGTGAGTGTATCGCATTTTTTCCTTTTAAACTAGGTGCTTCGCCCCCTCAAAAAAAATCTGTTGCTTCGCGCGATCCATCGATACTACTACTAGTAATCCGGTAATCCCGACTAAAACGGCGCGGCCAGGTCTTTTCCCGCGCGATATGCTGGGAGGTTGGCTTAGTTGGGTTTTTTAGGACGAGTAATGCTACACCTACGTAATCCCAGTTACGTAATTAACGTAATGTGAAACGTGTGAGCTGTTGATTGTAGATTGGGGGGAGGGAGGGGCCCACCACCATGAAAATCAGGGGAGGAGAGAGAGAGAGGCAATTTACGTTAACCCTTTCGTAGGTTCCCGTAGATGTAGAAAGATGTGTCCGATCCTGCAATATAGGCCGTCCGATCTATATCTAACGGATAGGAAGGAAACTATGACAATTTACCCGCACTCCTCTCCACATTTGCAGATAAGGCTTTCCCTCGTTCATCCTTTTCTCCCACAAGATCTTGATCTTCCGTGCAACGCACGGGCATCTTGCTAGTACTCCTACAATATGTATATTATTGTGAAAGTTCATATACACCGGCCGAGATTAATGCAAACACGGCAGATTTTCATTACATTTCGAACTTTTATAGGACAAAAAAATAAAAGAAACCCGACCCTAAACCTATTCTACGGCGGCGACCGACGTCCTCCATCTGTGATCTCCATGTACGGGGGCGGGGTTCAAGACCCGTGAAGTGAAGGTGCGGTCTCCGGCGAGGAAAAGTAGAACACGGGAGACGGACCGGCCAGTTGGCACACCATGCCCGCCTCCATGCCCTACTCATCCTCGGAGGAGTCCCCGACCTCGGCGGTGCCGGACGTTGGACGGCGGCAAGTAGGACGCGTGGCTGACGGTGCTCCCGTCGTCGGCCGCCAGCGTGGCCACCGCTTGTGCGGTGACTTGAGCGAGGGCGGCGACCTCGAGCTCCATCCCCGAAGACAAGCTCTCCCGCAGAGCGTTCGCGCTTGCGGTCATGGCGGATGTGGTTCCAGGTAGGAGGACGATGCGCTATGGTGTGGAGGTTAGCTGGGCGTTGCCGCTTTAAGTAGCGCATTCCGGTGAGGCCAAGCGTCCGGGTGCGTCATTAAGTCGCCGGAGTTGGTTCCGCGGGCACCGAGCCTCTTAATGACGACATACGAACGGACGGCATGAATGCGGGCAGCTGGCGCCGGCTGGGAACGCACCGCGCGACGGCGTGAGGGACGAGGGTTTTGGTGTGCCAGGGTAGTCAGCTGCGGTCGTGGCAACGTTGGAGATGCCCTTTGCTCACATGCGATCCCCGCATGTCATTGAAAAAGCAAGACGACCCGGCATGGTCTCAGGTCCAGAGGATGCAGTTGGCCGTGCTACACCACTCCGCGGATGCGTCGCGGCGCCCCGTGCATCCTCGACGAGCCGGGTGTTGGGGTGTGTTTGGATTGTGGCCAAAGTGCACCTTGCCAAAATTTTGGTCATGACCAAAAGATTGGTCTTTGTTTGGATGGTTGCCATTTTTTTGGCATGCCAATGAACTCTAGCCAACTCTAGTTCATTTTTCTTGCCAATGTCGGCCAAATCATGGGCAACCAATACCTCAACCAAAATTTTGGTCATGACCCAAAGATTGGTCTTTGTTTGGATGGTTGCCATTTCTTTGGCATGCCAATGAACTCTAGCCAACTCAAGTTCATTTTTCTTGCCAATGTCGGCCAAATCATGGGCAACCAATACCTCAACCAAAATTTTGGCTACCCAATGCTTTGATGGGGCAACCTTGGGCACAAACCAAACATACCGTTGGTCGTGCCACAGCACTAACGCCACCCTCGGCAAACTGAAACCGACCGTGTCTAGCGACGATATGAGCGTGTCGCTCACCGCGGTCGCCGTGTCCAGAGGCGGTGCTGGAGCTGCGCCCCGTTGTTGGCCCCAACGACCCACATGAACGGTTGTCGGTGGCGAGGAGGTCGTGGGCCAGCTCCTCCATTGGACTAGTCTGCGCTACGTCGTCCCGACGGGTGTGCCCCACATGTCTGTTTCCCTGTTTTCCCGGCCATATTCGAGCGTCAGTGCTCCGCGTTGCGCATTAGGCCTTTCACTATGTAGGCCAAGCGAGACAACTTATTGTTTATTTGAGCCGTTCAAGTATAATCATGTGGCGTTTGCTTATTTCTCATTCCTCTCCAACCCTCTTCTCCATCGATCATGTCGCCCTCCAGTCGAGTCCATCCTCCCGCATGCCTCATTTGAACATTCCGCCGAGTATCATTCGCATGTACCCACCCTAGTCCTCTTTCAATAGATCTCCGGACCCCGAGATGAAATCGAGAGGGAACGAGTGGGGGCACGTGATACCTAAGGCGGATTCAAAATTTTGAACCGGTGATCATAGCATCCGCAAATCATATATAAAGGGTATTCAATGTTCGTTTCGTTTTTGAACGTACAATATACTCCCTCCTATCCTTTCTAGTTTACATATAAGTTTTATGTGTAGTCAAAGTATATCTACTTTGATCAAAAAGGTATCAACATTCAACAACGCCCAATCAATATTGTTAGATTCGTACGTACTCCTAGATTTGTACTCGAGATGGTTTCCAATTTGACTATTGACAAGATTAATAGTACATGAGATGTATAATGTGAAAATTATATCATTGGAAACTCCTTTCACATACGAATTTGACCGTATGCTTTGTGTAAGTTGCATGTCATATATTATTACTCTAACATTTGGTCAAAGTTAGCCTCGAAAAACGCATTAGACCCTGTATGCTTTGTGTAAGTTGCATGTCATATATTATTACTCTAACATTTGTGTAAGTTGCATGTCATATATTATTACTCTAACATTTGGTCAAAGTAGTATAGTGGAAGTGGATCCTCTGACGTAGGTATCCCTGCCTTACCCTCCCTTTCGGTCACTTACTGGCGGACCCCATGCTTGCTAGGCCCCGCATGTCAGTTACTCAATGGGTTCGGCCACGTCAGGGGATCCTCATCCGTAGTATACTCCCTCTGTTTTTATTTACTCCGCATAAAACGGAGGGAGTGGTGGTATAATAAATGACGCGGGCGGGGGAGGGGGAGGGACGTCGGTTTGCTCTCAACTGCGGTCCCACAAGCGAGCGAAAACGCAAGACGAAGCGCGTTCCATTCGGTGAGCGACGTGGAGGGTCCAGCGTGCCGGGCTGCAACGCGAACGCGACAAGAGCGATGTACAGTCAAAACCGATTGACCGGTCATCACCGGAACCACTATTCACACCAGAACCTTCGCTGCTCGGCCTACGCCAGCCACTGCCCTAAAACCACACCAAATCTCCAGCCCATTCCCCCACCTTTCGATCCCCTAGCCCGCATCAAGCGTCCCCTAGTTCGCCGGAAAGCCATGGTGCGCCGCAAGATCACTTACTACAAGATGCTGACGCCGGAGCGCCGCGCAGAAATCGCGGCGGCGGTCGGCGCCACAGACCTCCGTTCCCAAGCTCGCTTTGCGGCGGGCCAATCCCCGAGTTCTCTGGAGCCAAGCTACGAGGAGGAGGAAGCCGATCCAATGTTCATGGCGGAGGTCGCGGCGCAGAAGGCCCCCGATGGGTATGAGACGATGGACGTCGACTTCGTGCCGGCGTCCGAGTCCCCCATGGTGCAGGCGGACCAGCGGTTCAACATGGCGATACTAAAGGAGGACCGGGAGGCAGAGGCTCAACTCGACGCGGAGCGCGCGCATGCCGCTGCCATCGAGGCTCTCCTGCAGGCGGAACCGGATGTCGTGGATGTGAACCGGGCGGCGGAGGCTCAACTTGAGGCGGAGCGCGCGGATGCCGCTGCCATCGAGGCCCTCCTGCAGGCGGAACCGGACGTCCTGGACTTGAACCGGGCGGCAGAGGCTCGACTCGACGCAGAGCGCGCGGATGCCGCTCTCATCGACGCCCTCCTGCAGGCGGAACCGGACGTCCTGGACTTGAACCGGGCGGCGGAGGCTCGACTCGACGCGGAGCGCGCGGATGCCGCTGCCATCGAGGCCCTCCTGCAGGCGGAACCGGACGTCCTCGACTTGAACCGGGCTGTGCTCTCGTCCGTGCAGAGCGCCCGCACGCTCCGCTTGAACGAGTAGCTGGAGGCCGAGGACAACCACGGTGCGGAGACACACGTCGGCAGCGACGGCTGGTTCGCGCCGGCAGCCAAAGACGACGAGGTCGTCTCTTTCCGCGAGCAGTGATAGTTTTTCTTTATGTTGTTGTTTTTATGGATCTTTTGCTGTGTAAAAACATATATTTGTTATGCAAGTCGCCTGACTTGGGTCAGTCTACCATTTCAGGCGGTTGGATGAATATCCTACGTCTCCTAACCCTTCTTTCCTTCTTCCTCACCTCTTCTTCTTCCCCAACAGACCACCGCACGGGCCGTACGGATACTCCCCAACATGCGGTTGGATAAACATACTCTATGAACGAAAATTATGTGTCAGCGATAGGATGGCTGAGTTTGGTGTGTTCACATGCGACAGCACGTGTCAGTGAGGGTGCGTTCCCTTGGTTGGGTTTGCGGCGTGCAGGAGCGACTGTGTGAGGGTGCGGTGCGACCGCGGCGTGCAGGAGCGACCGTGTGAGGGTGCGGTGCGACCGCGATAGCCGTGCGCAAGTGGACCTCCTTCTCATTTTGAAAACTTTAGGCAAGCTTGGCAAAAATGTGTGGCGAAGTTTGGCAATGCAAGGCCTAGACCCAAACAGGATAAGTACGTACGTACTAGGAGTACTAGTGTTAAAAAAGAAAGGCTGGGTTTTCCTTCGCGGGATTTAATCGATACAAATCCTCGTTTCACGTGTCAATTAATGCGTATTTTTTCTCCAAAGACCAAAGAGCTAACCATCTCACTCCTCATCGCTTGATTAATGCAGCGCCATGCAAACCAACCTTCTCACTTCCGCATGCATGCAGGGGATATTAATGTCCTTGGTTGCTAACCCCATCAATTTTGCCTCGATTAGTGTTAGTGGCCCTTTGCAAATTGTAATTTTGATATACTGGCCTTGTGTACAAAAAAATGGAGGTAGTAACTATATTTGACTTCCTTCCCCATTGCGGTGACGTCGACGATATTTTTTTGGTGGTTTGGCGAAGTGCGTTCGACGGAGAACACCATTGAGGGAGACCACGGTAAGTCGTTCGCAAGTGCCGCCTGCAAGCCGAGACAACCGCCTTATTTGCATCCAGGAAGTCCTTTACTAGTACTACTAGGAGTAACTAATGCGGTGAGATGGCTTCTCGAAGAAGACGATGGAGAAGCGGAGTCAGCGAAGAGTGAAATGATGGTTGCTTCGTCCGTGCTTTTGTGATTTGACGCCTCACTGCTTTGTGATTTGTGATAGAAGGGACAGGGGAGTAGACTCTGTGCTCTATACTGTACTACATGCGTCCAAGCATGGGAGAAAGAGGAGAGACGTTGCATTTTTCTATTCCTTCAATCAATCAATCAGGGAGCTTCGGTTCCATCTTTTTGGCTTTGGCAACACCGTCCACAATGGTTCCCACGATGCCAAAAGCTATTTTCACATTTGGCTACACATTGTGGATGCCCTTAACCGTACCACTTGGTTTTGCTCCTGTGTGCTATCTATACAAATCTCAATTATATTGATCTAAAAAATTATAGAATCGAGATTAGTAAAAAGGAGGTGATTTTGCCGCGCGGATGGCGGGGGAGGTTTCTTATTTGAGCAATGCTACATCCACGTAATGGTTTACGTAAAGTTACGAACTGATGTGATGTGGGACTATTTGATTGGATTAAAGGAGAGGATTAGGCCCACCCCACCTGAAAATCAGGGGGGCATATATAGATTAGATGGAAAGTATACGTAGCAGCTACGTAGCCCTTTGTAAGTCTAGGATTAGGCTTCTTATTTTCGGAGGACGTTGTCCTGGCGGTTTGCTAACATGCGGTCCCACGTGTCAGTGCTTTACCAAGCCGATCCGCGTCCCACATGAGGCAGAACAACGGCAGAAGCAACACGTGGTTAAGTTGAAGAAGATGAGGGAGAAGCGGATTCAGCAACGAGTGAAATGATGGTTGCTTCGTCCCTCCAACTTAACTGCGGGAAAGGTGCAGCTTTGTGATTTGACGCCTCATTGCTCATTACTACGCCGGCGCCATGACTGGGGTGCTTCACCCCGGCTGCTCTGCACTGTATTCCGGTATGGCACGTGGACCCGGTAGCTTGATGTCCCACATGTCGGCGAAAGGGACTAGAAGATTTATGAAAGCGAGCGCTCCACTCTTACGACGGAGGAGTAGACGACACGACGGCCCAGTGAACTGTCACTTGTACTGTATAGTACTATAGTTTTGCTGTTTCGCACGATCCATCGATACAAACCCGATTAAACAGGAAAGGGCGGGATTTTTCCCGCGCGGTAGATGATACTGGCCATACATTTCAAAGGCAATTTTAATGTATGCAAACTGAATAATTATAAGTAACAATATGATATCTAGTAAAACTAAAAACACATATGATTTATTGTGTTAGAGTGTAGTAGTAGTGCTGTATTGCATAGTTGTTAGATGTAACATGCGAGAACGTGTAGAGATGTAGTTTTGGAGGGCCTACAGAGAGAAAAGCGTAATACGGTCACCGAACTTCAGAATAAGCTGATTACGGTCACTATATACGTTTTGCGGTGATTATACGGTCACTTGCTCACAGCTCAGCATCGGATTGCACTCTGTTGACCGGCCAAATAGTCTGCGTGGCGCCATGTTGACTAGTTAAATTGACCACGTTCGTTGTGGGTCCCACCTGTCAGTTCGCATAGGCAAAAGGTCAGATAAACACAAATTTACGCAGGCGCGACAAGGCTCCAACCCGTGCGCGGGAATCACCTGGTTGTGTATGTGTCTGTCAGGGCCTGATGTGTGCGCATGCACGTGTAGGTTGAGCACTTGAGCGTGAGAGTGTGTGTTGGTCGTGTGGTGTACTGGTGTGTGCATGCATGCGTGCGTGTGTGCGTGTGAGTGTTGCGTGCGTGCGTGGCTGCGTGTGTACGTGTGAGTGTTGCGTGCGTGCGTGGGTGCATGTGTTTGTGTGAGTGTTGCGTGGATGCAGTTCGTGTGCATGCGTGCGTGTGTGTATAATCACCACACCAGCTCCTGTGTGTTAAAACAGACGGCTCAGCATACCAATACAAGGCCACCTTGTCCGCTGTGCCCGCGGTCATGACTTCGAACCACCGTCCAAATATTTTTTTGTCGTTTGTTTTCATTCTTACTAGCAAGATGCCCGTGCGTTGCATGTAACATCAAGATGCATTTGTATGACTTGTTTATCTTGTGAGAGAAAAGGATGAACGAGGGAAGGCCTTATTTGCAAATGTGGAGAGGTGTGTGGGTACCTTTTTGCAAAATTGCCATAGTTTCTTTCCTATCCGTCAGATATAAATCGGACGGCCTATATTGCAGGATGGCAGGCACACCATCATCACCAACTCTGTTTTTTATAAGAGTGTATTTTATGTATTTTATAAGAGTGTAGATGTAGAGTAGATACAAGTCGACAGGTGGGCACGATGGTAGTGAGATAATGTGATGCAACACTAGAGGTGCCACGTGGAGCGTTTAACTGGTCAACTAGTCATGTCATGAGCAAATACAGAGTTGTACGGTGAGCCCGTGACTGCATAATAACCACTAAACGTAAATGGTGACCGTAATGAGTGGATTCTGAAGTCCAATGTACGTATCGTGCTTTCGCTTCAAATACAATGATCGTCATTGCATATATCGCGAGAGAAAGATGAAACATGCGTGAATTTTCTGGGGGCTTACTTTTAGAGGACCTGGAGATAGTTTTGTGTGCATACGTGAAAGGGGCGTACAGGGGGGGTATGCGATGGAGAGAGAGATGCTCTTCGTTTCTCTTTATTATGACTAACTTTGTATATAGTATAAAAATATACAAATTCACAGTGCGGAATAAATATCATTGTGGGCACCATGCAATGCAAATTAGCGTTCGTACTCCTCCATATAACTTTGTAATGTTGTATATATGTAGAAACTCTAAAATAATTTTTTGGCCACACTTTATTCAAAAGGAATGTTGTATGCGAAATAAACGTGAAGAGAGGGCTTTTTAGATCAATGGGGTACGTGATGTAACATGTGTGAATGTGTAGTTGATGCATTTGGCGGGGCCTAGAGAGGTATGTGTGTGTATTACGTATTCGAGAGAGGCATGGATAGAGGGGCCGACGGGGGGGGGCGTGGGAGAGATAGCACGAGAAATGAGAGTGGTCTAGAGAGAGAGACGAATATGACGTCACGACAAGAGATTCCATTCCCTTGAGTGTGTATATGCAAGGGGGAGGGAATAGAGGCACCAGGAGAAATTTTCTGTGTGTGTGGTGTTTGTGTTGGTATGTGTGGGTGTGAGAAGATAATGAGACGTGGGGGCAGAGGGTGTGTCACCGCGTGAGGTCCGGTGGGTCGAGGTGAGGCCCTTCGTTCTGTTCCGTCCTGCGCCACATTGGTCGGCCCGTGATGCATTTAGGAAGACCCATGGATGACTAGTCGTACAAGACAAAGATAGCAGAATTGTGAAGGACTCTGTGTCCACTGACAAAGCCGGCTAGGATTTGTAACCCTAGGTTCTCGGACTAAGGTAACCCCTTTATCTCTGATATTACTATTCATCCAACCTAACTTTAAGGGGCATCCTACAGAATGCTCTGCTAGAATCATACTCGTCGATTAGGAAGAGAGGTGTGAGACAATGCGTGAGAGACAGGCGTAAAGATAATGTGCGTACATGAGACACGTAGGCAGGTCCATGTATATAGAAAGGGTCGATGAGGATTGTGCGTGTGTATGTTTGCGAGAGGAAGAGTGCTTGTGATAAAGGTTAGTGAAAACAGTTGTAAATGGTTACGAGAGGGAGGGAGGGTTATATCTAGAGCATGTGTGCGAGAAAGACACCTCGGGAGAGAGTGTGTGAGCATGTGTGAGAGACCACCGATGGAGAGTGAAACTACACGTAAAAGACTGCTCTACACATTGATTAAAGATATAAATTGTATCCAAATATTAGGATGGGATCATGATATTTGCAATTCGCGTAAGGAGCGGTCATTGATCCATCAGACATCTAGATTCTATCGAATTTGAGCATGTCTATGTTATTATTCGACACAATTGATCCACATAGTTAGTATTTTGAACTCCAGACAATGCATCGCTTTAGCAATCGAATATAAACGTGAGTATAGTTCATGTTGTGTGTGTAAAGCACATTATACATACGAAAGTTACACAATGGACATTATAAATAGCTACTACCTATGAACTAGCATACATTTGAATTCAACTTAAGGTGGTTTAAAAAAATCGAATTCAACATGAAGTCCATTCAATTATTTGAATTTGATATCATGGCATTTGTAAACCATACCTAAATTATGGGGGCACCAATCTTTGCTCTGATTTTGTACATAATAGCATATGTAGTCGTGTACAAAATAGATTCAAATTTAGCTCCTCCATTCCAAAATAATCGTAGTTATAGGATTTTCAAGTGTCAAAATTTCAAAAAGAAGCGGATAATTTAATGAGGTTTTCAAACATACAAGGTCAAATATAACGTTGTATATTTAGGTCAATCCTCATAGTTCAAGAGTACTCTAAACGTGAATGCTTGTGTTTCAAAATTTCGAACGAAGCGCCAAAAGAGCCTCTACTCGCCCGAAACCGCGTGAGACCAATGTTTGGTAGTACAAGGAAATTACTTTTCTAATAACTCCGACCCGTGAAACCTACCGGCCCGACGTCCAAAGGTCTAAACCGGGGTAGGTTTGTAGCTTCATCTAGACGCCACGCAACCGCATCCGAAAAACATTCATACACAATGGCCGCCTAAGCACACATGCGCGCGGCCGAAATCGCTCCCGCCCACTATTTGGGACACCTGGGATTACCATCCTACCCCCGACCCGCAGTAGGTCCGAAATTTAAGAGGGGGGCAAAGTTTGTACTTTCCCCAAATTTCAAACAAGCGCGTCCCATCTTCTGTTCAAAAAAGCCAAAAACAAGCGCGTCCCAGACCGAAACATGGTTCCCCCCACCCGTCCGATTCCCCATTCGTACTCCGTGGGCGCCAAAACTACCTCTCCACCAGCCGCGAAACCCCGGCGTCCTCCGTCCGCCACCCCATCCCACCCATCAACCGCCGCCCTCCTCCATCACGCCGGAGCCGATACCCCGACGTCGTCGTCCACCGCAACCTCAACCGCAACGCCCTCCACGGCTAGTAGTTGAAGCCGAGGCCGAGCCGTCCGTACCCGAGCCAGTTCAACCACGCCGTCCTGCGCCTCACCGCTGCCGCTCCAACTTCGCCACCCTCCACCGCACCGGAGCTGTTCCTGCTACGCCGTCCTTCGCCGCCTCGGATCTGCTTCCCCTCCGCCGACATACGGCCACGGCAACACAGTCAACAATTTGGCCATGGGTTCGTCCAAGCCTGCACCCTCCAGAACATCGGTTTCCCCGGTAAAAAGAAGAAAATCGGCGCGACTTGTGGAGGTGACCACACCGGCAACCGAAAAAGGTACTCCTCTTCCCTTATTCGTGCAAATCTTACGTCTCTGCTTGCACGGTATTCATCCCACAGAAGACACTAGTTGACCGCTTCTTCTTGATACTAGATGTTCCTAGTAACTCGCGATGCACAAGGTTTCTCCTCATATACTATTTCACCTTAGCTAGAGGTCCGTCGCCCCCCTGAATTTCAATTTCTGGCCACTTGATTCCCAATTAACGGAAGCATTCCCCGGCGTAACAGGCGCTAGTACGCCTATTACGCCGGGGAAGCAGCGCCTTGGTGTTTATCTTAGGGGCGTGTGCGGCCTAGAGCTACTGGCGCCCGATCTGGAGGTCGGCCGGGATTAAAGGGATGGCCTGGGGGCGCTGCCAAGCACGGCGGTGGTGTGAGGTCGATGGGAGGGCGGGGCGGCGGAGGCAGGGGTCTGGGCCGGTGGTCGCTGGCGGTTCGAGAAAGATCGTCAACAGTGACTGGCGGGAGGTAGACGAAGGCCATCTGCCCGTTCCTTATAGATCGGACGGTTCATTAAAAAAATCGACTGACCTATTTATTTTCAGTCGACTGTTATCTTAGATATGACCACATGTGGTGGTGTGCTGGAGGAGTACCTGCATTTCCTGTGCTCATATATTACAAAATCATACAGAGTAGAATCTAATTTTGTTTGCCATGCAATGTTGTAGAGCTATCATATGTCTCCTGTCATTTATTTTTCAGCCACCTGCTATCTGCTACTTTTACAGTGCACTAGTTCTGCACACACTTCACCCTTACTCTCACTGTTGTGTTTTTATGCAAGGGTATTTCAGACTCTGCTGCCATGAGAGAAGCCAAAAAGAAAAGAGAGAAGTCGCTCCAGTTTGGTGTGCGGCTAGGCAAGACACGTTTCAACGCTTTAAAGGGTGTAGTGTCAGCAGATGGAGACGGGGAACGTAGCTCTGGAGTTGATGACCTCGCTCGCAATGAACCACCATCCCAGGTGCTTGCTTTAACTTCGCGGTGTCATATGTGGTTGCATGTTCCATATGGTGTCTAGCTTGTATTCGAAAGGCCGAAGTCGGTAAGATAAGGAAAGATATTTTTTTACATGAACCACCATCCCGTGAGCACCAGAAGACAAATAGCTAGTCAGGGCACTGGCCGAGCCAGTGACAAGCCCAGCAAAGATAGGCATCACCTGGAAGCCAACTAAAAAGCTGCGATGGTGGCGAAGCAGCCCGCCTCCCACCAGGCTCTCAGGTCCTAGATGATCATGCTCACCACTCCAGCCGGATGTCTAGCTTGTATTGCTTCCAATTTGGTTAAATTGCATCTGCTTAGCTTACACATTATACCTTTGAATATGACATGCCTTTCTGTTTTTGGTACATACTAGTACATCTGTGTATTAACCATGTTCTTACATCAAACTAATGTTCTTGTGTATCCCTCATCAATCACTTATGACGAGGCAGGCAGGCAAGGGGACTACTCCTCATTTAAAGAATGCAGCGTCAGCCTCCCGACATGATTCTCAAGAAACAGAAATGCTAGATGAAGATAGTGAACGTAGCTCTGTAGTTGATTACAGCATTTCCCCTACACTAGCATCGCAGGTGCTTGCTCTAACTTGGCAGCGTGATATGTGGTTGCATGTTGCATATGGTGTCTAGATTGTAATTCTTCCAATCTGGTTAAACTGCATGTGCTAGTCTGCTTAGCTTATACATTATACCTGTTAATGTGACATGCCTTCCTGTATTTAGTACATAGTACATCTGTCTATTAAGCATGTCCTTACATAAAACTATTGTTTTTTTGTATCCCGCATCAATCAACATGACGAGACACCTTTAGTATATGCAGTGCGATATTAGTTGCATCTTTCATATGATTTATAGCATGCGCTGCTTCTAATTTGTTGAAATTCCATTTATGATGGGACGCTTTTAACTTGGCAGAGTCATATTGGTTGCATCTTTCATGTGGTGTCTAGCTTGCATTGCTTCTTATTTGCTGGAATGGTTTCTGCTTAGTTTACACAAACAGTTGTGAACATGCCATGCCGTCCTGTTTTTCGTACATATTCCATCCTGGTATCATGTGTTTGCCTTACATCAAAGTAGTGATTGTCAGTATCATGCATGAATGAGTTCTGAAGAGAGAATTTTATTGCTTTTTCTTGTCGGTTTTACTTGACAATTCAAAATCAATAAAGCGGAAGGAAGTTAGCAAGGCAGCGGATAAAGGTGCTCCTTCCGAACGGAGGGCCTCTACAGTTTCTACTCCTCCACACCCCAAGATGATTTCCAAGACAACACATGCATAGACACTCAACAAAGCTGTGTTTATGATGAGCACGTCTCCCCTAGTGCAGCATCACCGGTGCTCCCTCTAACTTGGCACTGTTATATGTGGTTGCATGTTATGTGTGATGTCTAGCTTGTATTGCTTCTAATTTTGTTGAATTCCATCTGCTTACTTTACACATTATACTTGAATAAGACACGTGTTCCTGTTTCTAGAACATACAATATCTGTCTATCACACCATGTTCTTACATCAAATTACTACTGTTGTGTAACCTGCAACAATCACTTATCATAAGACACGTTTGACTTCGGAGTGTGATATAGGTTACATCTCACATTCTTTTCTAGCTTGTATTACTAATTTGTTGAAATGGCACTTATGACGAGACAGTTTTAACTTGGTAGAGTGATATTCGTTGCATCTTTCATATGGTGTCTAGCTTTCATTGCTTCTAATTTGTTGAAATGCCTTCTCCTTAGTTTACACATCATAAGCTGTGAATATGCAATGCTGTGAATATGCAATGGCACTAATGACGAGAGACCTCTAACATGGTAGTGTGATGTTGTTTGCATCTTGCATATGATTTATTTCTTGTACTGCTTCACATTTGTTTAAACGCCATTTATGATGAGACACTGTTAACTTGGCAGAGCGATATTTGTAGCATCTTTCATATGGTGTCTACCTTCCATTGCATTGCTTCTAATTTGGTGAAATGTCTTCTTCTTAGTTTACACATCATAGTTCTGGTTATCTCTTCCGTCCTGTTTTTCATACATATTACATCCTCCTATCATGTGGTTGTCTAACATCAAAGTTCAGTTCGTCTGCATCACGCATCAATTTGTTCTGAAGAACTAAATTGTTATTCGTTTTTCTTGTCGGCTTGACTTAACATGGCACAGAGAAAGAGGAAGAAACACAGAATGGCAGGGAATGAGAAGCGGATGAATCCTGCAGATTCTGCTGGTACTGATGGTGCAATAGAAGGTCAAAGTCCAGCAGAAAATTCTACAAACACGGCATCCCATGCTACACGAGTTGCAAAAAAAGACAAACAGAAACAAATAGCTGCCACCAAACAAGCAGAGACAGCCCTAGTTCTTGCAACACCTACCACAGTACTACCAGCTGCACGACGTACTCGTGCGTCAACTGAGCTAGCAGCACGTTCCCAAGCTCCCTTGCCACCTGACACTACTTCCCAAGCACTCTTGACACAAGACGAGTTGGCAATATCAGATGAACCTTGTGAGCTTCAACAGCAAGAAGGTAGTTGCTGGAGTCAAGTTACAGTTGCATGCTTCTTTATATGTAGTCTCACAGTTTGATGTACACTAACACTTCCTATGTTTGTTGTTGGACTAGCACCTAGGCGCAAGAGGAAACAAACATCAGGGATAATGCTCGATAGGTTAACTAAATCTAGAGGAGGAAGAATGGAGATCCGTTTTGAGGCAGGTTTAAAAAGGCCACGTGATGCTACAGAGTCAGCCAAGTTAGTATCAGAGGCAGCGGTTGCTGTTAGGTGTCATGTACGTATCCTCCCAACATGGATTCAGTACAGGAATGACAAAGACGAAACCCAGTTCAACATCTTCCTCGACCATTTATCTGTAAGTATGGTTATGTATGGAAACTAGTAATATCGTCTTGCTCTGTCCAATACTTTCTAGGTTGCTGATAATGAGACTCCCATAATTTTCAACAGATGAGGTTCAAGTTGGATAGCCAAGATGATGCAACCAGACAAGCTTGCACCCATGTTTTCAAGTCTGCTCTGCGACAGTATCGGTATAACTTGAGGAAAACTCACTTTGAAGGCAAGGCTAACAGTGAACTTGCCCAAACATCTCCAGTGGAAAATATATCTGATGAAGACTGGAGAGGCCTCGTTAAACACTGGTCCGATCCGAAGTATCAGGTACATTATATATATGTCATCAGATCACATGTTGAAGTCCTATTTACGCATGTGCCACACAAATCTATCTTCTTGTAGGTGAACTGTTCAAAGAACAAGGCCAACCGTACGAAAGTGAAATTCCAACAGACGACAGGATCTCGTAGCTATATTGCACACTGCGAGGCTCTTGTAATTAGCTGCTGTTTCACTCTTTTCGCTGTACCATATTATCAGATCTATATTGACTTGTTCCAAATGCAGAGGAAAGCCCGCAAGGACCAAAAAGTACCTGAACCAAATGCTGTGGAAATCTTCAAGGACTGTCACACCAGCAAGAAGAAGGGCATGACTACACCAGTCAAAGCCGCTGTTGTAAGTCCTTAATCCTCATGCCTTTTAACTACTACTTACTCTGACTTGTGCCTTGAACTGCATGGTTTGCAGCCAATGTCTATTACTCTTTTCAATTTTATACACAATTGTCTTAGCGTATCATTGCACCTTACAAGGTTTAAAAGAGAGGAGTGATGTTCCTTTGATCTTGACCCGTAATCTAGTTCCGTGCTGGACTTGCCCACACAACGTTACAATTGCCTGTTTGTCTGTTCTCAGTTGTTTTGTGATATGAATGACGTCATACTATGCTTACCGTATTATAAACTTCGTCTCTTTATCCTTAGCCCTCAATACAATGTGAAGAAATAGACAATACATTAGCGATGGTACATGGTCATATGTTTGGAACCTGGTTTTATTATGTACTTTGCAATAAAATACAACTAATATTTTACATGGGTTCACCAGAATAAGTTCTGTATATAGACCAAAGCTATTTTGTTTGGTTTTGCTGCCTCCTTAATATCTTCTGTTCTGGTACTACTAATGTAAAACCTCAACTTTTCAGCGAGCTATGGAAAAAATGGTGGAACCGCCACCTTCTGAAGGTGGCGAGGCAACTATAACCGCAATGTCAGCTCTTGCTGCAGTGGGTCAGTACCTGTCCACTAACAGTGCCAAAAGCACGTTCCTGCGTAATACTGGGTTGGTTGTTAAGGCAATATCGTCCAAACTGCCTCATGATCAAGATATGCAAGCTCAAAGCAATGTTGTATCTGCGCTCCAGACACAAGTCCATTCCCTAACAGAGACCCTTTGTGAAACAAGGAGAAACATTGCTCAATGTCGTCAAGATATGCATGGTTTTGAAACCAGACTATCAGACATTTGCTATGTTGTTCAGGAGCCTAGGGGAAATGAAGGCGAGGGTTATGGTGCTCCATCGGACAATACAACATGAAAACGTAACAGTCAGGTCAAATGAACTGAGCTTCTGAACTTCTGGTGGTGCATTTATCTGCTAGACTGTTAAGTTTTATGCCAACCTTCCTTTTGTTATATAGTTGTAATTTGTTTTGGTGCGATACAAAATTTATTCTTAACGTGCAGCCACCGCCTGAAGAAAACAGCAAGCCATTTTTGTATAGTGTAGGGTGTTCCCTATATTTGCACTGGTGGCGATCTTTGATGCCGAGTGGATGTAATCTGTGCAATCGCCTTAATAGCCT
Organism: Triticum aestivum; assembly: GCF_018294505.1. Lineage (NCBI taxonomy): Eukaryota > Viridiplantae > Streptophyta > Magnoliopsida > Poales > Poaceae > Triticum > Triticum aestivum. Next base: position 463,553,947 of record NC_057794.1, read on the forward strand.
AGCGTTAGTTTCGGCCTTATTTATTTCCTAGTCTTCTTTTTCCCTGGTTTGCTAGTGGCCGCAACTACCATGGGCCATATACGGGCCGTAGGATCCATGGGTCTCCTACGGGACGTCGATAAATGGGCCCGGGCCGTAGGATAAATGGGTCTACATGGGCCATAATCGAGCGTAATTGGTATCGGCCCAACACGATAACAGGCCATTAACAGGCCGTAGGACAGCAAAGGCTTAATTCTGTCACAGGCATAACGGGTCGTTAATGGGCCAGAATATAGGACGGGCTGGAAACGGCGCAACGGGTTAACAGGCCAGAAACGGGCCGACTCTTGCCATGGGCCAAATTTGGCCCATTAGGGTAACAGGCCAGTAACGGGCCGACTCTTGCCATGGGCCGAATTTGGCCCATTAGTGGAACATGCCAGTAACGGGCCGACTCTTGCCATGGGCTGAATTTGGCCCATTAGGGGAACAGGCCAGTAACGGGCCGGAAGTAATCGAGGGCTGAAAAGGAGCCCAAGAACGTATGGGCCGTCAATAGGCCGAAAGCTAACACGGGCTAGAAACGGCCCATGTAAATCATGGGCCGTTAATGGGTATAAAGAAAATTACTGTTCATTATGGGCTAGAGTCAACGTGTGCCTGTAATGGGCCGAAAGATACGAAGGCCCCATATGGGCCGAAAGACGTCATGGGCCATACATGGGCCGAAAGTGAAATGGGCTGGTATTATATTCGACGGCCCACATGACGTTGTTGGGCCGATTTCCTTTAGAGCCTAATGGGCCGTGAGTTAACGTGTCGTAAAATGGGATATTTGTGAAGAGACCATTAACAGGCTTTTCATGGGCCAGCCCGTTAACTTTTGACCAAGTCAAACGGGCCGGCTTTGTAAGCTAAATGGGCCACTGTTGGGCTGTGCCACGTGTCAACATATCATAAGCGTCTATCTGACCCAGTAACGAGCTGGCACGTGTTTCGTCCGGCCAATAAGAATTTTACACGTGGAAATTTCCCATTGGTCGGGGCTGTTAACAGGTTATCGGATCCAAAACCCGACCCGATAGCTTAACGGTGTTCCGTTATGGTGGATGCCACATGTCGGTCACCCTTGACGAAAGCACTTCTGTGACGCGCGATTTATCGTCATGGAAGTGGACACTTCCGTGATGATAATTTTGGTAATGTCATGGAACACTTCTACGACAGCACAGGTATGACTATCTTGATTCTGTCATAAATCTGTCATGGATGTACATGCATGACAAAAAACGCAACCTACTGTGACAAACACGTATCATCACAGAAGTGTATTTTTTTGTAGTGACATGATCATACCTAGATATTCTCATAACTATGCTCAATTCTGTTAATTGCTCAACAATAATTTGTTTACCCACCGTGAATAGTTATGCTCTTGAGAGAATCCACTAGTGAAACCTATGGCCCCCGGGTCTATTTTCCATCATATTAATCTTCCAACACTTAGTTATTTTTATTGCCTTTTATTTTACTATGCATATTTATCATAAAAAACAAAAAATATTATCTTATCATATCTATCAGATCTCACTCTCGTAAGTGACCGTGTAGGGATTGACAACCCCTTATCGTGTTGGTTGCGAGGATTTATTTATTTGCGTAGGTGCGAGGGACTCGTGCGTGGCCTCCTACTGGATTGATACCTTGGTTCTCAAAAACTAAGGGAAATACTTACGCTACTTTGCTGCATCACCCTTTCCTCTTCAAGGGAAAACCAACGCAGTGCTCAAGAGGTAGCAAGAAGGATTTCTGGCGCCATTGCCGGGGAGGTCTACGCAAAAGTCAACACACCAAGTACCCATCACAAACCCTTATCTCCCGCATTACATTATTTGCCATTTGCCTCTCGTTTTCCTCACCCCACTTCACCCTTGCCGTTTTATTCGCCCTCTCTCTCCATCCTCCCTCTCTTTCTCTATTTGCCTCTTTTTGCCCGTGTATTGTTTGCTCGTGTGTTGGAATGCTTGCTTGTCACGATGGCTCAAGATAATACTAAATTGTGTGACTTTACCAATACCAACAACAATGATTTCCTTAGCACTCTGATTGCTCCTCTTACCGATACTGAATCTTGTGAAATCAATGCTGCTATGTTGAATCTTGTCATGAAAGATCAATTCACCGGCCTTCCTAGTGAAGATGCCGCTACCCATCTAAATAGCTTCGTTGATTTGCGTGATATGCAAAAGAAGAAAGATGTGGATAATGATATTATTAAATTGAAGCTATTTCCTTTTTCGCTTAGAGAACATGCTAAAGCTTGGTTTTCGTCTTTGCCTAAAAATAATATTGATTCTTGGAATAAGTGCAAAGATGCTTTTATCTCTAAGTATTTTCCTCCCGCTAATATTATCTCTCTTAGAAACGATATTATGAATTTTAAGCAACTTGATCATGAATATGTTGCACAAGCTTGGGAGAGGATGAAATTAATGATACGTAATTGCCCTACGCATGGTTTGAATTTGTGGATGATTATACAAAATTTTTATGCCGGATTGAATTTTGCTTCTAGAAATCTTTTAGATTCGGCCACGAGAGGCACTTTTATGGAAATCACTTTAGGAGAAGCTATTAAACTCCTAGATAATATTATGGTTAATTATTCTCAATGGCACACTGAAAGATCTACTAATAAGAAAGTGCATGCGATAGAAGAAATTAATGTTTTGAGTGGAAAGATGGATGAAATTATGAAATTATTTGCTAATAAAAGTGTTTCTTCTAATCCTAATGATATGACTCGTCTACTTTGATTGAGAATAATAATGAATCTATGGATGTGAATTTTGTTGGTAGGAATAATTTTGGTAACAACGCATATAGAGGAAACTTTAATCCTAGGCCGTATCCTAGTAATTCCTCTAATAATTATGGTAATTCCTACAACAATTCTTATGGAAATTATAATAAGATGCCTCTGATTTTGAATCTAATATTAAAGAATTTATTACTTTGCAAAAGAATTTCAATGCTTTGATTGAAGAAAAATTGCTTAAGATTGATGAATTGGCTAGGAACGTTGATAGATTTTCTCTTGATGTTGATTCTTTGAAACTTAGATCTATTCCACCTAAGCATGATATCAATGAGTCTCTCAAAGCCATGAGAATTTCCATTGATGAGTGCAAAGAAAGAACCGCTAGGATGTGTGCTAAGAAAGATTGCTTTATAAAAGCGTGTTCTTCTAGTTTCCATGAAAATAAAGATGAAGATCTAAAAGCTATTGATGTGTCCCCTATTAAATCTTTGTTTTGCAATATGAATCTTGATAATGATGGGACTGATTATGATCCACCTTTACCTGAAAGGCGTTCCAAAAATTCGGAGTCTTTAGATCTTGATGCTAAAATTGTTAAAAGTGGGATTAAAGAAGTCAAAACTTTAAATAGTAATGAACCCACTATTTTGGATTTCAAGGAATTTAATTATGATAATTGCTCTTTGATAGATTTTATTTCCTTGTTGCAATCCGTGCTAAATTCTCCTCATGCTTATAGTCAAAATAAAGCTTTTACTAAACATATCGTTCATGCTTTGATGCAATCTTATGAAGAAAAACTTGAGTTGGCAGTTTGTATCCCTAGAAAACTTTATGATGAGTGGGAACCTACTATTAAAATTAAAATTAAAGATCATGAATGCTATGCTTTGTATGATTTGGGTGCTAGTGTTTCCACGATTCCAAAGACTTTGTGTGATTTGCTAGGTTTCCGTGATTTTGATGATTGCTCTTTAAACTTGCACCTTGCGGATTCCACTATTAGGAAACCTATGGGAAGAATTAATGATGTTCTTATTGTTGAAAATAGGAATTATGTGCCCATAGATTTTATTGTTCTTGACAGAGATTGCAATCCTTCATGTCCTATTATTCTCGGTAGACCTTTGCTTAGAACGATTGGTGCAATTATTGATATGAAGGAAGGGAATATTAGATTCCAATTTCTGTTAAGGAAAGGCATGGAACACTTCCCTAGAAAGAAAATTAAATTACCTTATGAATCTATTATGAGAGCCACTTATGTATTGCCTACCAAAGATGGCAATACCTAGATCTATCCTTGCTTTTTATGCCTAGCTAGGGATGTTAAACGATAGCGCTTGTTGGGAGGCAATCCAATTTTATTTTTTGCCTTTTGCTCCTGTTTAGTAATAAATAATTTATCCAGACTCTGTTTTGGTTGTGTTTTTTGTGTTTAATTAGTGTTTGTGCCAAGTAGAACCGTTGGGAAGACTTGGGGAAAGTCTTTTTAATCTTGCTGTAAAACACAGAAACTTTAGCGCTCACGAGAATTGCTTCCATTTTTTATTGGAGAGTGCTATTTAGTTAATTAGTTTTTCAGATGATTAATAGATAAATTCCTCACGTCTAGAAATTTATCTTAGAATTTTTGGGGTTCCAGAAGTTTGCGTTAGTTACAGATTACTACAGACTGTTCTGTTTTTGACAGATTCTGTTTTTCGTGTGTTGTTTGCTTATTTTAATGAATCTATGGCTAGTAAAAGAGTTTATAAACCATAGAGAAATTGGAATACAGTAGGTTTAACACCAATATAAATAAATAATGAGTTCATTACAGTACCTTGAAGTGGTGTTTTGTTTTCTTTCGCTAACGGAGCTCACGAGATTTTCTACTTTAAGTTTTGTGTTGTGAAGTTTTCAAGTTTTGGGTGAAAGATTTGATGGATTATGGAACAAGGAGTGGCAAGAGCCTAAGCTTGGGGATGCCCATGGCACCCCAAGATAATCTAAGGACACCTAAAAGCCAAAGTTTGGGGATGCCCCGGAAGGCATCCCCTCTTTCGTCTACTTCCATCGGCAACTTTACTTGGAGCTATATTTTTATTCACCACATGATATGTGCTTTGCTTGGAGCGTCTTGTATGATTTGAGTCTTTGCTTTTCAGTTTACCACAATCATCCTTGCAGTACACACCTTTTGAGAGAGACACGCATGATTTAGAAATTATTAGAATACTCTATGTGCTTCACTTATATCTTTTGAGTTATATAGTTTTTGCTCTAGTACTTCACTTATATCTTTTAGAGCACGGTGGTGGTTTTGTTTTATAGAAACTATTATTCTCTCATGCTTCACTTAGATTATTTTGAGAGTCTTAAATAGCATGGTAATTTACTTAAATAATCCTAATATGCTAGGTATTCAAGACTAGTAAAAACTTTTTTATGAGTGTGTTGAATACTAAGAGAAGTTTGATGCTTGATGATTGTTTTGAGACATGGAGATAGTGATATCAAAGTTGTGCTAGTTGAGTAGTTGTGAATTTGAAAAATACTTGTGTTGAACTTTGCAAGTCCCGTAGTATGCACGTATGGTATATGTTATGTAACAAATTTGAAACATGAGGTGTTCTTTGATTGTCCTCCTTATGAGTGGCGGTCGGGGACGAGCGATGGTCTTTTCCTACCATTCTATCCCCCTAGGAGCATGCACGTAGTGCTAGGTTTTTCATGACTTGTAGATTTTTGCAATAAGTATGTGAGTTCTTTATGACTAATATTGAGTCCATGGATTATACGCACTCTCACCTTTCCATCATTGCAAGCCTCTTCGGTACCGTGCATTGCCCTTTCTCACATTGAGAGATGGTGCAAACTTCGCCGGTGCATCCAAACCCCGTGATATGATACGCTCTTTCACACATAAACCTCCTTATATCTTCCTCAAAACAGCCACCATACCTACCTATTATGGCATTCCCATAGGCATTCCGAGATATATTGCCATGCAACTTTCCACCGTTCCGTTTATCATGACACATTCAACATTGTCATATTGCTTTGCATGATCATGTAGCTGACATAGTATTTGTGGCAAAGCCACCATTCATAATCCTTTCATACCTGCCACTCTTGGTTCATTGCATATCCCGGTACATCGCCAGAGGCATTCATATAGAGTCATACTTTGTTCTAGTATCGAGTTGTAATCATTGAGTTGTAAATAAATAGAAGTGTGATGATCATCATTTTCTAGAGCATTGTCCCAACTGAGGAAAAAAATAAAAAAGGAGAAAGGCCATAAAAAAAGAGAAGGCACAAAAAAATTGAGAGAAAAAGAGAGAAGAGATGATGTTACTATCCTTTTTACCACACTTGTGCTTCAAAGTATTACCATAATCTTCATGATAGAGAGTCTTTTGTTTTGTCACTTTCATATACTAGTGGAAACTTTTCATTATAGAACTTGGCTTGTATATTCCAACAATGGGCTTCCTCAAATGCCCTAGGTCTTGTGAGCAAGCAAGTTGGATGCACACCCACTTAGTTTCCTTTTTTGAGCTTTCATATATTTATAGCTCTAGTGCATCCATTGCATGGCAATCCCTACTCCTTGCATTAACATCAATTGATGGGCATCTCCATAGCTCATTGATTAGCCTCGTTGATGTGAGACTTTCTCCCTTTTTTGTCTTCTCCACATAACCCCCATCATTATATTCTATTCCACCCATAGTGCTATATCCATGGCTCACGCTCATGTATTGCGTGAAGATTGAAAAAGTTTGAGATTACTAAAGTATGAAACAATTGCTTGGCTTGTCATCGGGGTTGTGCATGATGAGAGCATTCTTGTGTGACGAAAATGGAGCATGACTAACTATATGATTTTGTAGGGATGAACTTTCTTTGGCCATGTTATTTTGAGAGGACATAATTGCTTAGTTAGTATGCTTGAAGTATTATTATTTTATGTCAATATTGAACTTCTATCTTGAATCTTTCGGATCTGAATATTCATACCATAATTAAGAAGAATTACATTGAAAATATTCCAAGTAGCATTCCACATCAAAAATTCTGTTTTTATCATTTACCTACTCGAGGACGAGCATGAATTAAGCTTGGGGATGCTTGATACGGCTCCAACATATCTATAATTTTTTTTTGTTCCATGCTATATTATATTCTGTTTGGACATTATTGGGCTTTATTATACACTTTTATATTATTTTTGGGACTAACCTGTTAACTGGAGGCCCAGCCTAGAATTGCTGTTTTTTTGCCTATTTCAGAGTTTCGCGGAAAAAGAATATCAAACGGAGTCCAAACGGAATGAAACCTTCGGGAACGTGATTTTCGGAACGAACGTGATCTATAGGACTTGGATCCTACGTCAAGACATCAACTAGGAGGCCATGAGGTAGGGGGCGCGCTTACCCCCTGGGCACGCCCTCCACCCTCATGGCCCCCCTGTTGCTCCACCGACATACTCCTTCCTCCTATATATACCTACGTACCCCCAAACTACCAGACACGGAGCCAAAACCCTAATTCCACTGCTGTAACTTTCTGTATCCACGAGATCCCATCTTGGGGCCTGTTCTGGAGCTCCGCCGGAGGGGGCATCTATCACGGAGGGCTTCTACATCAACACCATAGCCCCTCCAATGAAGTGTGAGTAGTTTACCTCAGACCTTCGGCTCCATAGTTATTAGGTAGATGACTTCTTCTCTCTTTTTGGATCTCAATACAAAGTTCTCCCCCTCTCTTGTGGAGATCTATTCGATGTAACCTTCTTTTTGCGATGTGTTTATTGAGACCGATGAATTGTGGGTTTATGATCAAGTTTATCTATGAACAATATTTGAATCTTCTCTGAATTCTTTTATGTATGATTGGTTATCTTTGCAAGTCTCTTCAAATTATCAGTTTGGTTTGGCCTACTAGATTGATCTTTCTTGCAATGGGAGAAGTGCTTAGCTTTGGGTTCAATCTTGCAGTGTCCTTTCCCAATGACAGTAGGGGCAGCAAGGCACGTATTGTATTGTTGCCATCGAGGATAACAAGATGGGGTTTATATCATATTGCATGAGTTTATCCCTCTACATCATGTCATCTTGGTTAAAGCGTTACTCTATTCTCTTGAACTTAATACTCTAGATGCATGCTGGATAGCGGTCGATGTGTGGAGTAATAGTAGTAGATGCAGGCAGGAGTCGGTCTACTTGTCTTGGACGTGATGCCTATATACATGATCATACCTAGATATTCTCATAACTATGCTCAATTCTGTCAATTGCTCAACAGTAATTTGTTTACCCACCGTGAATACTTGTGCTCTTGAGAGAAGCCACTAGTGAAACCTATGGCCCCCGGGTCTATTTTCCATCATATTAATCTTCCAACACTTAGTTATTTTTATTGACTTTTATTTTACTTTGCATCTTTATCATAAAAAATACCAAAAATATTATATTATCATATCTATCAGATCTCACTCTCGTAAGTGACCGTGTAGGGTTTGACAGCCCCTTATCGCGTTGGTTGTGAGGATTTATTTGTTTGTTTAGGTGCGAGGGACTCGTGCGTGGCCTCCTACTGGATTGATACCTTGGTTCTCAAAAACTGAGGGAAATACTTATGCTACTTTGCTGCATCACCCTTTCCTCTTCAAGGGAAAACCAACACAGTGCTCAAGAGGTAGCAGTTGTCATTTGATGAACGGGATCACATCATTAGAGAATGATGTGATGGACAAGACCCATCCGTTAGCTTAGCCCTATGATCGTTTAGTTTATTGCTATTGCTTTCTTCATGACTTATACTTGTTCCTATGACTATGAGATTATGCAACTCCCGAATACCGGAGGAACACTTAGTGTGTTATCAAATGTCACAACATAACTGGGTGATTATAAAGATGCTCTATAGGTGTCTCTGATGGTGTTTGTTGAGTTGGCATAGATCGAGATTAGGATTTGTCACTCCGATTGTCGGACAGGTATATCTGGGCCCTCTCGGTAATGCACATCACTATAAGCCTTGCAAGCAATGTGACTAATGAGTTAGTTACGGGATGATGCATTATGGAACGAGTTAGGAGACTTGCCGGTAACGTGATTGAACTAGGTATGATGATACCAACGATCGAATCACGGGCAAGTAACATACCGATGACAAAGGGAACAACATATGATGTTATGTGGTTTTACCGATAAAGATCTTCGTAGAATATGTAGGAGCCAATATGAGCATCCAGGTTCCGCTATTGGTTATTGACCGGAGATGAGTCTCGGTCATGTCTACATAGTTCTCGAACCCGTAGGGTCCGCACGCTTAACGTTCGATGACGATCGATATTATGAGTTTATGTGTTTTGATGTACCGAAGGTTATTCGGAGTCTCGGATGTGATCATGGACACGACGAGGAGTCTCGAAATGGTCGAGACATAAAGATTGATATATTGGATGACTATATTCAGACACCGGATGAGTTCCGGGGGTCACCAGATATATATCGGAGTGCCGGAAGGGTTATCGAAACCACCGTAGAAGTAATGGGCCTTATTGGGCCTAGGGGAGAGAGGGGGGCTGCCAAGGGCTGGTCGCGCCCCCCCATGGGCCTAGTCCGAATTGGACTAGGGGGAGGGGCGGCGCCCCCTCCTTCCTTCTCTTCGCCCCTCCTTCCTTCTTCTCCTAGTAAGACTAGGAAAGGTGGGAGTCCTACTTCTACGAGGAGGAGGATTTCTACCCCCTTGGCGCGCCTATGAGGGCCGGCCGGCCTCCCCCTCCCTCCTTTATATACGTGGGGAGGGGGCACCCTAGAAGACACAAGTTGATCTTTAGCCGCGTGCGGTGCCCCCTCCACAGTTTTACACCTCGATCATATTGCCATAGTGCTTAGGTGAAGCCCTGCGTCGGTAACTTCATCATCACCGCCAACATGCCATCGTGCTAACGAAACTCACCCTTGGCCTCGGCTGGATCAAGAGTACGAGGGACGTCACCGAGCTGAACGTGTGCAGATCACGGAGGTGTCGTGCGTTCAGTACTTGATCGGTTGGATCGCGAAGACGTTCGACTACATCAACCGCATTACTAAACGCTTCCGCTTTTGGTTTATGAGGGTACGTGGACACACTCTCCCCGCTCGTTGCTATGCTTCTCCTAGACAGATCTTGTGTGATCATAGGAATTTTTTTAAATACTACGTTCCCCAACAGTGGCATCCAAGCCAGGTCTATGCGTAGATGTTATATGCACGAGTAGAACACAAAGGAGTTGTGGGCATGGGTATATACATATTGCTTGTCGTCACTAGTTGATTCTTGATTCAACGGTATTGTTGGATGAAGCGTCTCAGACCGACATTACACATACGCTTACGCGAGACTGGTTCTACCGATGTGCTTCGCACATAGGTGGCTAGTGGGTGTCAGTTTCTCCAACTTTAGTTGAATCGGATCCAATGAACTGGGTTCTTTCTGAAGATCAAAAAGCAATCACTATACCGCGTTGTGGTTTTTGATGCGTAGGTAAGAACGGTTCTTGCGAAACCCGTAGCAGCCACGTAAAACTTGCAACAACAAGTAGAGGACGTCTAACTTGTTTTTGCAGGGCATGTTGTGATGTGATATGGTCAAGACATGATTATATAAATTGTTGTATGAGATGATCATGTTTTGTTAAAGTTATCGGCAACTGGCAAGAGCCTTATAGTTGTCTCCTTATTGCATAAGATGCAAGCGCCATATAATTGCTTTAGTTCATCGCTATGCGATAGCAATAGTTGCAAAAACAATAGTTGGCGAGATGACCATGTGACGACACGTTGATACAGATCAAGATGATGGAGATCATGGTGTCATGCCGGTGACGATAGAGATCATGACGGTACTTTGGAGATGGAGATCAAAGGCACAAGATGATGATGGGCATATCATGTCACATATTTTGATTGCATGTGATGTTTATCTTTTATGCATCTTATTTTTCTTAGTACGAAGGTAGCATTATGAGATGATCCCTTACTAAAATTTCAAGGTATAAGTGTTCTCCCTGAGTATGCACCGTTGCGACAGTTCTTCGTGCTGAGACACCACGTGATGATTGGGTGTGATAAGCTCTACGTTCACATACAACGGGTGCAAGCCAGTTTTGCATGTGCAGAATACTCGGATTAAACTTGATGATCCTAGCATATGCAGATATGGCCTCGGAACATTGAGACCGAAAGGTCGAACGTGAATCATATAGTAGATATGATCAACATAGTGATGTTCACCATTGAAAGCTACTCCATCTCACATGATGATCAGACATGGTTTAGTTGATATGGATCACGTGATCATTTCGATGACTAGAGGGATGTCTATCTAAGTGGGAGTCCTTAAGTAATATGATTAATTGAACTTAATTTTATCATGAACTTAGTCCTTATAGTATTTACATATCTATGTTATAGATCAATTGCTCGCGTATAGCCTCCCCGTTTTATTTATGATATGTTCCTAGAGAAAACTACGTTGAGATTTGATAGTAGCAATGATGCGGACTAGGCCCGTGATCTGAGGATTATCCTAATTGCTGCACGGAAGAATTATGTCCTTGATGCACCGCTAGGTGACAGAACTATTGCAGGAGAAAATGCAGACATTATGAACGTTTGACAAGCTAGGTATGATGACTACTTGATAGTTTAGTGCACCATGCTTTACGGCTTAGAACCGGGACTTCAAAAATGTTTTGAAACGCTATGGAGCATATGAGATGTTCCAAGAGTTGAAATTGGAATTTCAGACTCATGCCCGAGTCGAGAGGTATGAGACCTCTGACAAGTATTTTCGCCTACAAGATGGAGGAGAATAGCTCAACCAGTGAGCATGTGCTCAGACTGTCTGAGTACTACAATCGCTTGAATCAAGTGGGAGTTAATCTTCAAGATAAAATAGGGATTGACAGAGTTCTCTAGACACTATCACCAAGTTACTGGAACTTCGTGATGAACTATAATATGCAAAGGATGACGAAAACGATTCCTGAGCTCTTCGTGATGCCGAAATCGACGAAGGTAGAAATCAAGAAAAGCATCAAATGTTGATGGTTGATGAGACCACTAGTTTCAAGTAAAAGGGCAAGGGAAAGAAAGGGAACTTCAAGAAGAATGACAGGCAAGTTGCCACTCCCATGAAGAAGCACAAAGCTAGACCCAAGCCTGAAACTGAGTGCTTCTGATACGTCTCCAACGTATCTATAATTTTTGATTGTTCCATGCTATTATATTATCAACCTTGGATGTTTTATATGCATTTATATGCTATTTTATATGATTTTTGGGACTAACCTATTTACCTAGAGCCCACTGCCAGTTTCTATTTTTTCCTTGTTTTAGAGTATCGCAGAAAAGGAAAATCAAACGGAGTCCAATTGACCTGAAACTTCACAGAACTTATTTTTGGACCAGAAGAAGCCCACGGAGTATCGGAGATGGACCAGGAGAGTCCCGGGCTGCCCACGAGGGTGGGGGGCACGCCCACCCCCTGGGCGTGCCCCCTGCCTCGTGGACAGCCCGGAGATCCACCAACGTACTTCTTCCTCCTATATATACCCATATACCCTAAGAACTTCGAGGAGCAGGATAGATCGGGAGTTCCGTCGCCAGAAGCCTTCATAGCCACCGAAAACCAATCTAGACCCGTTCTGGCACCCTACCGGAGGGGGAATCCCCCTCCGGTGGCCATCTTCGTCATCCTGGCGCTCTCCATGACGAGGAGGAAGTAGTTCTCCCTCGGGGCTGAGGGTATGTACCAGTAGCTATGTGTTTGATCTCTCTCTCTCTCGTGTTCTTGAGGTGGTACGATCTTGATGTATCGCGAGCTTTGCTATTATAGTTGGATCTTATGATGTTTCTCCCACTGTACACTCTTGTAATGGATTGAGTTTTCCCTTTGAAGTTATCTTATCGGATTGAGTCTTTAAGGATTTGAGAACACTTGATGTATGTCTTGCGTGGGATACCCATGGTGACAATGGGGTATTCTATTGATCCACTTGATGTATGTTTTGGTGATCAACTTGCGGGTTCCGCCAATAAAACCTATGCATAGGGGTTGGCACACGTTTTCGTCTTGACTCTCCGGTAGAAACTTTGGGGCACTCTTTGAAGTACTTTGTGTTGGTTGAATAGATGAATCTGAGATTGTGTGATGCATATCACATAATCATACCCATGGATACTTGAGGTGACATTGGAGTATCTAGGTGACATTAGGGTTTTGGTTGATTTGTGCCTTAAGGTGTTATTCTAGTGCGAACTCTATGATAGATTGAACGGAAAGAATAGCTTCATGTTATTTTACTACGAACTCTTGAATAGATCGATCAGAAAGGATAACTTGAGGTGGTTTCGTACCCTACCATAATCTTTTTGTTTGTTCTCCGCTAATAGTGACTTTGGAGTGACTCTTTGTTGAGTGACTCTTTGTTGCATGTTCTGGGATAGTTATATGATCCAATTATGTTATTATTGTTGAGAGAACTTGAACTAGTGAAAGTATGAACCCTAGGCCTTGTTTCAACGCATTGCAATACCGTTTGTGCTCACTTTTATCATTAGTTACCTTGCTGTTTTTATATTTTCAGATTACAAAAACCTTTATCTACTATCCATATTGCACCTGTATCACCATCTCTTCGCCGACCTAGTGCACCCATACAATTTACTATTGTATTGGGTGTGTTGGGGACACAAGAGACTCTTTGTTATTTGGTTGCAGGGTTGCTTGAGAGAGACCATCTTCATCCTACGCCTCCTACAGATTGATAAACCTTAGGTCATCCACTTGAGGGAAATTTGCTACTGTCCTACAAACCTCTACACTTGGAGGCCCAACAACGTCTACAAGAAGAAAGTTGTTTAGTAGACATCAAGCTCTTTTCTGGTGCCGTTGTGTAGCGACCAGACCTCAAACGGTCCAATCTCTATGCTTCGGTGTCATCACTGGATCAGTAATGCTGACACCACACAGTACTTGAAGGATTTATAACAAAGTAGCAATCACACACTTATTACATCGAGTCTCAAAAGAGAACTTATTACAATAAATATGGCTTAAGGCCATCTAATAACGATAACAACGGAAGGCTTGGAAGATAAGTGAGTCCATCAACTCCAACGGCATCACTGATTAACTCCTTAATCTGCTTCTTAATCTCCACCAAATCCTTTGCGGGCATCCTATATGGTCTCTTAGATATTGGCCCCGTGCCTGGCAAAAGATCAATCAAAAGCTCAATATCTCTATCCGGTGGCATGCCTGGCAACTCCTCTGGAAATACATCAGGGAAATCCTTCACTACTGGTACTTCCTCCTGCACAACTCATGTTAAGCAATTTACTTGAGTCCTTTTCGGCACATGCCGGGATACATACTTGATCCTTCTCCCTTCTGGGGTGGTAAGCAAAATTGACTTACTGGCACATTCAATGTTCCCTTCATACTTTGACAACCAATCCATGCCTAATATCACATCCAATCCTTGAGATTCCAATACTATTAGGTCCGAGGGAAATACATAGTTACCAATCCTTAATGGTAACCGATCACACCATAGACTAGCCATATACTCTGCTCCAGGCAAGGTTACTAACATGGTTGACCTAAGGGCTTGGGTTGGCAGTTTATACTTATCCACAAATCCCCTTGATATGTATGAATGCGATGCACCAGTATCGAAAAGAACGAGTGCAGTAAATGACTTAACCAAAAACTTACCGATTACTGCATCCGGCTGCTCTTCAACCACCTCCACGTTAACGTGGTTCACCTGTCCCATGTTGAAAGGGTTCGGCTTCTTCCCAGAGCTTCCATTGCCATTTCCATTCTGAGATTCAGGACATTCATTGGCATAATGTCCGGTCTTCTGGCACTTAAAGCAAGTGACTTGGCTCATGTCTCTCTTGGCTGGGGTTGAAGGGTTGGTATGGTTCTGGCCATTGCTTCCTCCATTCCCATTACCATTCTTGGTGCCATTATGATTGTGCGAGCTACCTCCTCCATGGGTATGCTGAAAATGTCCTCCCGGTCTAGGGGTAAAACATGGCTTCTGCTGAGCTCCTGAATTGTACTTCCCTTGTCCATACTTCCTCTTATGATTTTCAATCTGTTGCTGCTTCCCTTCAATCATAAGAGCACGATCTACCAACTCCTGGTAGTTGTTGAATGTTGCTACCATCAACTACATGCTCAACTCATCATTCAGTCCTTCCAGAAACTTCTCCTGCTTAGTTGCATCCGTAGCAACGTCATCTGGGGCATAACGTGCTAGCTTACTAAATTCCTCCACATAGTGGCCAACTGTCTGTCCTCCTTGGCGCAAGTTGCGAAACTCTTGCTTCTTCATCGACATAGCTCCTGCTGAAACATGGGCAGTACGGAAAGCCTGCTGGAACTGGTCCCATGTGACAGTGTTGATAGGGAAAGTGGCTGTGAAATTCTCCCACCATGATGCTACGGGTCCTTCAAGCTGATGTGCGGCAAACTTCACCTTTTTCGCATCTGTGCATCCTGCCGTGGTCAACTCCCTTGCTGTCTTGCGGAGCCAGTCATCCGCTACTATCGGCTCGGTGCTACTGGAAAACACCGGCGGATTCAGCCTAAGAAAGCGGGCTAAGTGATCAACAGGTGGTGGTGGTGGTGGGTTGTTGTTGTTGTTGTTCCCCTGATTCTGATTCTGGACTAGAAACTACATCAATGTGTTCTGCTGCTGGATCAACTGGGTGAGCTCCGGTGGGAAGGTAAATCCGGGGTCACGTCTCGGAGGCATCTAAGGGTTTAGAAAAGATGAGATTGAAGAATAGAGAGGGGTCTAGAGAGAAAACACTACCCATATGCACATGAGGCAAAAGCAAACAATTCACTTCATTCAATCAAACAAGGGCATACAATCGATCTAACTATCGCAAAAGTGCTCGGACTACTATATTTACATGGTGGACTACTACTACTGATGAGGTGGTCTACTAGAAATATTCTTCGCTTGCAGACTCCATGATATCTGCTCCAGCTTCATCAACATAGTCATCATCGCTATCATCTGGATCCGAGTCGGTGTCGTCGATGATGATGTAGTCTTCCGGGCGAATCTCCTTGGGTCCTTCGTCCTCTTCTACTGGTGTAGGGCCTCCCATAAATATTCCAATCTTCTTGATCAGATCGCCATTCTTCTCCACTAGTACTTCGATTTCCTCTACATAATCTTCACGTGTAGCCTTGAGTTCTTCATCCAGTTCCTTGATTCTTGTCCTCGCCTTCTTCAGATCTATCATGTCAGCGCACATCTGGTTCTCCTGACGTCGAATGTGCTGGTTTAACTCCTGGATAAAAGCTGCAATTGATCTATCCTTCCTGGTGCTGATCATCTCCCAGTGCTCATCTCGGTGCCCACAAATCTTGTAGATAGTGTCCTTGAGATCATTGCGGTAAACTTCTCCAATACGACCCATGGCGATGTGAGCTGCCATGCTCTTTCCTAGACTCCAGGTTGGTGCATCAAAGGAAAACTCTATGGGCTCAGTGACTGGCATGAACATCCTTCCTGGAACTTGAACTTGAATCATCCAGCGCTCCTCTTCAGGTAAAGTGGCGTTGTAGGTTCCGGTGAAGCTTGGTACTCCTATGTTTAGATATCTAGTGACTTCCTTCAAGTGACGTCCAAAGGGTGTATCTTCATCCGGTTGCGTGAACTTGTTCCTTGCATCCGCCATCCTAGAAGAGTAGAAAAGATGAGGAGTCAGAATGAGAAGAGTGAGTAGTGATCTAGGGCTTTAGCTTAGTGGTCGTGTCCTACAGTCAGCGTGTGCTCTGATACCATCTTGTAGCGACCAGACCTCAAACGGTCCAATCTCTGTGCTCCGGTGTCATCCTTGGATCAGTAATGCTGACACCACACAATACTTGAAGGATTTATGAAAGAGTAGCAATCACACACTTATTACATCGAGTCTCAAAAGAGAACTTATTACAATAAATATGGCTTAAGACATCTAATAACGATAACAGCAGAATGCTTGGGAGATAAGTGAGTCCATCAACTCCAACGGCATCACTGAGTATAGAACCACGACCTAAAAGGCACCTTACTCGTCGTCTGAAAAGTCTGCAACATGAACGTTGCAGCCCGAAACGGGTCAGCACATGGAATATGCTGGCAATGTAACACATAGAGAGCAATGAACGAATTAGACTATAGTATATGCATATTTGGCTGGTGGAAAGCTCTATGGTTACAGTTTTGCGTAAAAGCCAATTTTTCCCTACTGCAAAGGAATAAATTTTATTTAACTATCATGGTGGTTGTTAAACATTGAGAGTGTAGACACGCTCTCAATCCCAATTAAACATCATCATTAAAAACCCAACAAATTAATTAAGTAACATGATGAGATTCACATGATAATACAAGTACTAGTTACTCAAGATGTCCATAACCGGGGACACGGCTAACCATGATTAGTTTATACACTCTGCAGAGGTTTGCGCACTTTTCCCCACAAGACTCGATCTCCTCCGTTGGGATTATCGCACTACATGGTGTTTGAGAAACGGATGACCGAGACATAGTCTTTCAGAAGTGCTAGCACCTTACAAACGGGTAGACCGTACCAACCTACATCCCCTACATCTGCTAGTCTACCACTGTAAGAGTTCGCACGACTTGGTCAACTATGCTAGAGCCCATAGTAGCTTGTGGCTGCACATGGAAGTTTCTAGTATGAATAATCTCATGATCCCTTTGAGCCTGGGTGGCGGTCCATAAAGAAAAACGGGCAATCGCCGGAATACCCAGGTGCCTCAATCCACCCAGATGTGTATTTAAGTTGCCACCTTAGATAAGCCATTGATTTAACAAACTCACATCTGTCATGGATATCACTCATCCAATCCACGTCTACTAGCATAGCATGGCAAAATAAGCAAACGTAGAAGTAATTCCCAAAGGTTTGAATAAAAAGAACAGGTAATAGGTACCACCTCATCTACTTCCCAAAACCCACAATTTAATTGGATCCGAATCATGCAATGTGTGAGGGTTGATCTAATGCAATAAAAACTAGGTAGTAGGAGGTATGATCAAAGTGTTACTTTCCTTGCTGATGATCCGGGAAACCTACCGATTCGAAGTAGCAAGCGGCGCACTCCGGGTACTCTATCGCAAACAAACAAGCATACAATAAGTACACAACTAATGCACAGGTAAAACTCAAATAAGAGGTCTAACCAGAAAGTTCAACTTAAGAACTCCGGTTGGCAAAAAGAATCAAAACGTATGAAGCAACGAAAGACAAACGACAAAAGAAACAAGATTCGTTTACTATTCTGGATCTAGGTCAAATTTTACAGTGGCAAAAACTTGTTTGAGTTGGTTAAACGGAAAGAGGGTTTCGAGACAAAACTCCAGGCGCTTGAATCGCCTGATTCCGATAAACGAGCGAAAAGTTATACTAGAACGAAAATCAGATCAGGAATCGCGATCAGAAAAATCGCGGATTTAATCCGAGAGAAAGAAAAACGACGAACAGATTAACGAATGAATGTTCGTTATCTAGATCTAAACGAAAAATGCGTTCGTTAAAACGAACGAATGAGTGAACGCTCGCTAATTAACTAAACCAGAAAAAAACCAATTTAACGAAAAAACGGATCTAAAAAACCAAAAAAAACCGACGAAAAAACCGAACGGTTTTCCTAAAAAAACATTGGCGGTGGTCAACCTCATCGGCGGCGAACTCCGGGGGCGGCAGCGGCAGCGCAGGAGGCGACGGCTAGGGTTGGGCGGCTCGGACTGGGGTCCTTGCTTTATAAAGGTCGGCCGGGCCGGGTGTCCTGGTCGGACACGACCCGGTAGGTTGGTTCGACTTTCTTTTAAATAATTACGCTTAGAGAAAAAAGGAATACTAAACGGACTCCAAAAATCCTGAAATAAAATTTCCCTGGCTTCTAAAATCAAGCCGCATAGGATGAACATTTATTTGGGGCCTAAATGCAATTTTGAAAAACGCACATTTTTCCTAAATTCAAATAAAATAGCAAATAAATCCAAATAAAATCTTATTTGATTTTTTTATTAAATCCTCAATATTTCTTTATTTTGGGAAAGTCATTTTATTCCCTCTCTCATATTTTGATAATAGAAATAATTGAAGATAAAATAAATAAAATCAAATGATCCCATTTTCAAAATTTGAGAACACTCAAATATGAAAATAATGAAATTCCCAACTCTCTCCGAGGGTCCTTGAGTTGCGTGAAATTTCTAGGATCAACCAAAATGCAAATAAAATATGATATGCAATGATGATCTATTGTATAACATTCCAAATTGAAAATTTGGAATGTTACAAACCTACCCCCCTTAAGATGAATCTCGCCCTCGAGATTTGGGTTGGCTAGAAAATAGATGAGGGTGGTCCTTCAACAGATCTTTCTCTCATTCCCAGGTGGCTTCATCCTCCGTGTGGTGGCTCCACTGAACTTTGCAAAATTTGATAATCTTGCTGCGGGTGACTCGGCTGGCATACTCAAGTATCTTGATTGGTTTCTCCTCATAGGTCAAATCACTGTCCAACTGAATCGCTTCCAGCGGCACTATGTTTCTCAGTGGTATATCCGCCATCTCTGCGTGGCACTTCTTCAATTGGGAAACAGCGAACACGTCGTGAACTCCTGACAATCCTTCGGGAAATTCCAACTTATAGGCTACTTCTCCCATACGCTCCAAAACTTTGTATGGTCCTACAAAACGTGGTGCTAACTTTCCCTTAACTCCAAAACGCTTAACTCCTCGAAGTGGAGATACTCGAAGATAAACTCGGTCTCCGACTTCGTAAACTGTCTCCTTGCATTTTGAATCTGCATAGCTCTTCTGCTTGGACTGGGCTACCTTGAGCCTATCGTGAATCACTTTCACCTTCTGTTCAGACTCCTTAATCAGATCCGGTCCAAACAACTGACGGTCTCCAACTTCATCCCACGGCAGTGGGGTCCTGCACCTCCTTCCGTACAAGGCTTCGAAAGGGGCCATCTTCAAACTGGATTGATAACTGTTGTTATAAGAGAACTCTGCGTATGGCAAATTCTCGTACCAACTAGATCCGTAATCTAGCGCACAAGCTCTCAGCATATCCTCCAAAATCTGATTGACTCTCTCGGTCTATCCATCTGTCTGCGGGTGGAAAGTTGTACTGAACTCTAGTGTGGTACCCAAAGTTTCATGCAACTGATTCCAGAACTTTGAGGTAAACTGGGTTCCTCTGTCTGATACAATGCTCCTTGGAACTCCATGCAAACACACGATCCTGGTCATGTATATCTTTGCTAACTTGGCACTGGTATAGGTAGTCTTCACTGGGATGAAATGAGCTACCTTTGTCAAACGATCGACTACAACCCAAATCGAGTCATAGCCTGAACGAGTTCTGGGCAATCCTGTGATAAAATCCATGCCTAACTTATCCCACTTCCATTCGGGTATTGGCAATAGCTGTAGCAATCCGGCTGGCTTCTGATGCTTTGCCTTTACTCTCTAACATACATCACAAACTGCTACATACTCCGCAATATCCTTCTTCATTCTGGTCCACCAGAAAGTATCCTTCAAATCCAAATACGTCTTGGTATTTCATGGGTGAATCGAATATGGTGAATCATGGGCCTCTTGCAGAATCAACTTCCCGATCTCTGGGTCGTTAGGCACATAAACACGGTCTTCAAACCATAAGGTATCGTGTTCATCCTCACAAAATCCTTTAGCTTTTCCTTTGCTCATTTTCTCCTTAATAGAAGCAATCTCCTTGTCAGTCTTCTGGGCTTCTCTGATCTTATCCATCAAAGTAGACTGAATCTCTAATACTGCTACATAGACTCTCGGAACTATCTCCAAACATAGCTCACGAAGATTTTCGGCTAACTCTCTTGGTAGATCTGCCGTCATTAAGGTGTTGACATGGATTTTACGGCTCAACGCGTCAGCTACTACATTAGCCTTTCCGGGATGATAATGCAATCTCATATCATAATCCTTGATGAGCTCCAACCATCTCCTTTGCGTGAGATTCAACTCCTTCTGCGTGAAAATATACTTCAAACTCTTGTGATCCGTGTACACTTCGCAATGGTTCCCAATGAGAAAGTGTCTCCAAGTCTTCAATGCATGCACTACGGCTGCTAACTTCAAATCATGCATGGCATAATTTAACTCATGAGGCTTAAGTTGTCGTGAGGCATATGAAACAACTCTTCCTTCCTGCATAAGCACTGTTCCAAGTCCTCGACGTGAAGCGTCGCAATACACCTCATAATCCTTGGTCTGATCTGGCAAAATCAACACTGGTGATGTAACCAAACATTTCTTCAACTCTTGGAAACTAGCCTCACATTCTTCGGTCCATATGAACTTGGTATCCTTCTTCAACAACTCCGTCATAGGTTTTGCAATCTTCGAGAAATTTTCAATAAATCTCCGGTAGTATCCTGCAAGTCCAAGAAAACTCCGGATCTCTCCAACTATTGTTGGTGCTTCCCAGTTTGTCACAGTGTCAACCTTGGTGGGATCTACTGCTATACCTTCTCCGGATATAACGTGTCCGAGAAATCCAACTTCCTTCAACCAAAACTCACATTTGCTAAACTTTGCGTATAACTGATGTTCTCTGAGCTTACGAAGTACCAAACGCAAATGCTCCTTATGCTCCTCTTCATTCTTCGAATAAACCAGAATATCATCAATGAACACTACGACGAACTTATCCAAAAACTCCATAAACACCTTGTTCATCATGTTCATAAAATATGCAGGTGCGTTAGTCAGACCAAATGACATAACGGTATACTCGTACAGCCCATACCTGGTGGTAAAAGCCGTCTTAGGTATATCCTGTTCTTGAATCTTCAACTGATGGTACCCTAACCGCAGATCAATCTTGGAAAATACCTTAGCTCCTTGCAATCGATCAAACAGATCATTGATCATCGGTAGTGGGTACTTGTTCTTGATGGTTACTTCATTCAATCCCCGATAATCAACAACCATCCTTAACGATCCATCCTTCTTCTCTACTAGAAGTACCGGCGATCCCCAAGGTGAAGAACTTGGGCGAATATAACCTTTATCCAGTAACTCCTTAATCTGCTTCTTAATCTCCACCAAATCCTTTGCGGGCATCCTATATGGTCTCTTAGATATTGGCCCGATGCCTGGCAAAAGCTTAATCAAAAGCTCAATATCTCTATCTGGTGGCATGCCTAGCAACTCCTCTGGAAATACATCAGGGAAATCCTTCACTACTGGTACTTCCTCCTGCACAACTCATGTTAAGCAATTTACTTGAGTCCTTTTCGGCACATGCCGGGATACATACTTGATCCTTCTCTCTTCTGGGGTGGTAAGCAAAATTGACTCACTGGCACATTCAATGTTCCCTTCATACTTCGACAACCAATCCATGCCTAATATCACATCCAATCCTTGAGATTCCAATACTATTAGGTCCGAGGGAAATACATAGTTACCAATCCTTAATGGTAACCAATCACACCATAGACTAGCCATATACTCTGCTCCAGGCGAGGTTACTAACATGGGTGACCTAAGGGCTTGGGTTGGCAGTTTATACTTATCCACAAATCCCCTTGATATGTATGAATGCGATGCACCAGTATCGAAAAGAACGAGTGCAGTAAATGACTTAACCAAAAACTTACCGATTACTGCATCCGGCTGCTCTTCAACCTCCACGTTAACGTGGTTCACCTGTCCCATGTTGAAAGGGTTCGGCTTCTTCCCAGAGCTTCCATTGCCATTTCCATTCTGAGATTCAGGACATTCATTGGCATAATGTCCGGTCTTCTGGCACTTAAAGCAAGTGACTTGGCTCAGGTCTCTCTTGGCTGGGGTTGAAGGGTTGGTATGGTTCTGGCCATTGCTTCCTCCATTCCCATTACCATTCTTGGTGCCATTATGATTGTGCGAGCTATCTCCTCCATGGGTATGCTGAAAATGTCCTCCCAGTCTAGGGGTAAAACGTGGCTTCTGCCGAGCTCCTGAATTGTACTTCCCTTGTCCATACTTCCTCTTATGATTTTCAATCTGTTGCTGCTTTCCTTCAATCAAAAGAGCACGATCTACCAACTCCTGGTAGTTGTTGAAGGTTGCTACCATCAACTACATGCTCAACTCATCATTCAGTCCTTCCAGAAACTTCTCCTGCTTAGTTGCATCCGTAGCAACGTCATCTGGGGCATAACGTGCTAGCTTACCTAAGTCCTCCACATAGTGGCCAACTGTCTGTCCTCCTTGGTGCAAGTTGCGAAACTCTTGCTTCTTCATTGACATAGCTCCTGCTGAAACATGGGCAGTACGGAAAGCCTGCTGGAACTGGTCCCATGTGACAGTGTTGATAGGGAAAGTGGCTGTGAAATTCTCCCACCATGATGCTACGGGTCCTTCAAGCTGATGTGCGGCAAACTTCACCTTTTTCGCATCTGTGCATCCTGCCGTGGTCAACTCCCTTGCTGTCTTGCGGAGCCAGTCATCCGCTACTATCGGCTCGGTGCTACTGGAAAACACCGGCGGATTCAGCCTAAGAAAGCGGGCTAAGTGATCAACAGGTGGTGGTGGTGGTGGGTTGTTGTTGTTCCCCTGATTCTGATTCTGGACTAGCAACTACATCAATGTGTTCTGTTGCTGGATCAACTGGGTGAGCTCCGGTGGGAAGGTAAATCCGGGGTCACGTCTCGGAGGCATCTAAGGGTTTAGAAAAGATGAGATTGAAGAATAGAGAGGGGTCTAGAGAGAAAACACTACCCATATGCACATGAGGCAAAAGCAAACAATTCACTTCATTCAATCAAACAAGGGCATACAATCGATCTAACTATCACAAAAGTGCTCGGACTACTATATTTACATGGTGGACTACTACTACTGATGAGGTGGTCTACTAGGAATATTCTTCGGTTGCAGACTCCATGATATCTGCTCCAGCTTCATCAACATAGTCATCATCGCTATCATCTGGATCCGAGTCGGTGTCGTCGATGATGATGTAGTCTTCCGGGCGAATATCCTTGGGTCCTTCGTCCTCTTCTACTGGTGTAGGGCCTCCCATAAATATTCCAATCTTCTTGATCAGATCGTCATTCTTCTCCACTAGTACTTCGATTTCCTCTACATAATCTTCACGTGTAGCCTTGAGTTCTTCATCCAGTTCCTTGATTCTTGTCCTTGCCTTCTTCAGATCTATCATGTCGGCGCACATCTGGTTCTCCTGACGTCGAATGTGCTGGTTTAACTCCTGGATAAAAGCTGCAATTGATCTATCCTTCTTGGTGCTGATCATCTCCCAATGCTCATCTCGGCGCCCACAAATCTTGTAGATAGTGTCCTTGAGATCATTGCGGTAAACTTCTCCAATACGACCCATGGCGATGTGAGCTGCCATGCTCTTTCCTAGACTCTAGGTTGGTGCATCAAAGGAAAACTCTATGGGCTCAGTGACTGGCATGAACATCCTTCCTGGAACTTGAACTTGAATCATCCAGCGCTCCTCTTCAGGTAAAGTGGCGTTGTAGGTTCTGGTGAAGCTTGGTACTCCTATGTTTAGATATCTAGTGACTTCCTTCAAGTGACGTCCAAAGGGTGTATCTTCATCCGGTTGCGTGAACTTGTTCCTTGCATCTGCCATCCTAGAAGAGTAGAAAAGATGAGGAGTCAGAATGAGAAGAGTGAGTAGTGATCTAGGGCTTTAGCTTAGTGGTCGTGTCCTATAGTCAGCGTGTGCTCTGATACCATCTTGTAGCGACCAGACCTCAAACGGTCCAATCTCTGTGCTCTGGTGTCATCCCTGGATCAGTAATGCTGACACCACACAGTACTTGAAGGATTTATGAAAGAGTAGCAATCACACACTTATTACATCGAGTCCCAAAAGAGA
Organism: Triticum aestivum; assembly: GCF_018294505.1. Taxonomy (NCBI): domain Eukaryota; kingdom Viridiplantae; phylum Streptophyta; class Magnoliopsida; order Poales; family Poaceae; genus Triticum; species Triticum aestivum. Next base: position 463,578,730 of record NC_057794.1, read on the forward strand.
ACTTATTACAATAAATATGGCTTAAGGCCATCTAATAATGATAACAGCGGAATGCTTGGAAGATAAGTGAGTCCATCAACTCCAACGACATCACTGAGTATAGACCACGACCTAAAAGGCACCTTACTCGTCGTTTGAAAAGTCTACAACATGAACGTTGCAGCCCGAAATGGGTCAGCACATGGAATATGCTGGCAATGTAACACATAGAGAGCAATGAAGGAATAAGACTATAGTATATGCATATTTGGCTGGTGGAAAGCTCTATGGTTATAGTTTTGCATAAAGCCAATTTTTCCCTACTGCAAAGGAATAAATTTTATTTAACTATCATGGTGGTTGTTAAACATTCAGAGTGTAGACATGCTCTCAATCCCAATTAAACATCATCATTAAAAACCCAACAAATTAATTAAAGTAACATGATGAGATTCACATGATAATACAAGTACTAGATAGTCAAGATGTCCATAACCGGGGACCCGGCTAACCATGATTAGTTTATACACTCTGCAGAGGTTTGCGCACTTTTCCCCACAAGACTCGATCTCCTCCGTTGGGATTCTCGCACTACATGGTGTTTGAGAAACGGATGACCGAGACATAGTCTTTCAGAAGTGCTAGCACCTTACGAACGGGTAGACCGTACCAACCTACATCCCCTACATCTGCTAGTCTACCACTGTAAGAGTTCGCACGACTTAGTCAACTATGCTAGAGCCCATAGTAGCTTGTGGCTGCACACGGAAGTTTCTAGTATGAATAATCTCATGATCCCTTTGAGCCTGGGTGGCGGTCCATAAAGAAAAACAGGCAATCGCCGGAATACCCAGGTGCCTCAATCCACCCAGATGTGTATTTAAGTTGCCACCTTAGATAAGCCATTGATTTAACAAACTCCGGGCGCTTGAGTCGCCTGATTCCAATAAACGAGCGAAAAGTTATACTAGAACAAAAATCGGATCAGGAATCGCGATCAGAAAAATCGCGGATTTAATCCGAGAAAAAGAAAAATGACGAACAAATTAACGAATGAACATTCGTTATCTGGATCTAAATGAAAAACGCATTCGTTAAAACGAATGAACGAGGGAATGCTTGCTAATTAACTAAAGTGGAAAAAAACCGATCTAACGAAAAAACGGATCTAAAAAAACCAAAAAAACCGACGGAAAAACGGAACGGTTTTCCTAAAAAACGGTGGCGGCGGTCAACCTCGTCGGCGGCTAGGGTTGGGTGGCTCGGGCTGGGGTCCTCGCCTTATAAAGGCCGGCCGGGCCGGGTGTCCTGGTCGGACACGGCCCGGTAGGTCGGTTCGACTTAAAAAAAAATAGTTACGCTCAGAGAAAAAAACAAAAGGAAAATTAAACGGACTCCAAAAATCTCAAAATAAATTTTCCCGGCTTCTAAAATCAAGCCGCATAGGATGAACATTTATTTGGGGCCTAAATGCAATTTTGAAAAATACGCATTTTTCCTAAATTCAAATAAAATAGCAAATAAATCCAAATAAAATCTTATTTGATTTTTATTAAATCCTCAATATTTATTTATTTTGGAAAAGTCATTTTATTCCCTCTCTCATATTTTGATAATAGAAATAATTGAAGATAAAATAAATAAAATCAGATGATCCCATTTTCAAAATTTGAGAACACTCAAATATGAAAATAACAAAATCCCCATCTCTCTCCGAGGGTCCTTGAGTTGCGTGAAATTTCTAGGATCAACCAAAATGCAAATAAAATATGATATGCAATGATGATCTATTGTATAACACTCCAAATTGAAAATTTGGGATGTTACACGTTGCTGGGGAGGTTAGCGCTTGAAGGAATATCTTTAGATCTTGCAATCGAATCTTTTTGTTTCTTGTTTTAGCACTAGTTTAGTTTATAAAACAAAACTACAAAAAAGTATGGAATTGGTTTTGCCTCATATGCGTCATCTTTATAATATCTTTGGTGAGTATTATGGAAAGGAAAGTTGTGCCAAAGTGTTAGAAGAAGAATGCATTAAAATGTTTGGCACTAAATATTTGAATGATGAGCATGATTGCAATGTTGTTAGTATGAATTCCTTGAATATCCATGATGCTAATGATATGCAAAGCCACAAGCTTGGGGAAGCTATGTTTGATGAAGATGATATTTTTTGTCCCCCAAGTTTTGATGAGCAAATTTATTATGATGAAAGCATGCCTCCTATTTATGATGATTATATTGATGAAAGTGGATTTGGAGAGGTCATGACTTTATTTTGTGATGAATCCACTATTCCAGAAGAGGTTCCAATTGATTATGAGAACAAAGTTGCTATCTATGATGATTATTGTGATGACTTGTATGCTATAAAGAATAATGATATCCATGAAACTTGTCATCATGATTTTAGTTTTCAATTGGATTATGCCTCACATGATAATTATTTTGTTGAGTTTGCTCCCACTATTATTCTTGAGAAGAATTTTGCTAGTGTGGAGAGTAATAAAATTTCTATGCTTGTAGATCATGAAAAGAATGCTTTAGGTGCTGGTTATATTGTTGAATTCATTCATTATTCTACTGAAATTTATTATAAGGGAGGAATATATGCTTGTAAGGATTGCAATAATATCAAGTTTCCCCTCTATGTGCTTAAATTTTTGGAGTTATGCTTGTTTTACCTTCGTATGCAAGTTGATTCTTGTTCCCACAAGTTGTTTGCTCACAAAATCCTTATGCATAGGAAGAGGGTTAGACTTAAATGTGCTAGTCATATTCTTCATGATGCTCTCTTTATGTTTCAATTCTTATCCTTTATGTGAGCATCATTGAAGTCATCATGGCTAGCTAGGGGCGTCAAACGATAGCGCTTGTTGGGAGGCAACCCAACTTTATTTTTGTTTCTTGCTTTTTGCTCCTATTTAATAATAAATAATTTATCTAGCCTCTGTTATGATTGATATTTTATGTTTTAATTAGTGTTTGTGCCAAGTAGAACCATTGGGAAGACTTGGGGAAAGTCTTGTTGATCTTGCTGTAAAAAACAGAAACTTTAGTGCTCACGAGAATTGCTACCATTTTTATTTAGTTAATTCTTTTTTCAGATGATTAATAGATAAATTCCTCATGTTCATAAATTTATTTTAGAATTTTTGGGGTTCCAGAAGTTTGCGTTAGTTACAGATTACTACAGACTGTTCTGTTTTTGATAGATTCTGTTTTTCATGTGTTGTTTGCTTATTTTAATGAATCTATGGCTAGTAAAAGAGTTTATAAACCATAGAGAAGTTGGAATGCAGTAGGTTTAACACTAATATAAATAAAGAATGAGTTCATTATAGTACCTTGAAGTGGTGTTTTGTTTTCTTTCGCTAACGGAGCTTACGAGTTTTCTGTTAAGTTTTGTGTTGTGACGTTTTCAAGTTTTGGGTAAAGATTCGATGGATTATGGAATAAGGAGTGGCAAGAGCCTAAGCTTGGGGGTGCCCAAGGCACCTCAATGAAATATTCAAGGACAACCAAGAGCCTAAGCTTGGGGATGCCCCGGAAGGCATCCCCTCTTTCGTCTTCGTTCGTCGGTAACTTTACTTGGAGCTATATTTTTATTCACCACATGATATGTGTTTTGCTTGGAGCATCATTTTATTTTCTTTTCGCTTTGCTTGCTGTTTGAATAAAATACCAAGATCTGAAATTATTAAATGTTTGAGAGTCTTCACATAGTTGCATAATTATTTGACTACTCATTGATCTTCACTTATACCTTTCAGAGTAGTTTGTCATTTGCTCTAGTACTTCACTTATATCCTTTTAGAGCACGACGGTGGTTTTTATTTTGAAGAAATATATGAACTCTCATGCTTCACTTATATCATTTTGAGAGTGTCTAAACAGCATGGTAGTTTGCTTTGGTTATGAATTTAGTCCTAATATGATGGGCATCCAAGAGGGATATAATGAAAACTTTCATATAAAGTGCATTGAATACTATGAGAAGTTTGATACTTGATAATTGTTTTGAGATATGGAGATGGTGATATTAGAGTCATGCTCATTGAGTAGTTCTAAATCTGAGAAATACTTGTGTTGAAGTTTGTGATTCCCGTAGCATGCACATATGGTGAACCATTATGTGATGAAGTCAGAGCATGATTTATTTATTGATTGCCTTCCTTATGAGTGGTGGTCAGGGACGAGCGATGGTCTTCCTACCAATCTATCCCCCTAGGAGCATGCGCGTAGTACTTTGTTTCGATAACTAATAGATTTTTGCAATAAGTATGTGAGTTCTTTATGACTAATGTTGAGTCCATGGATTATACGCACTCTCACCCTTCCACCATTGCTAGCCTCTCTAGTACCGCACAACTTTCGCCGGTACCATAAACCCACCATATACCTTCCTCAAAACAGCCACCATACATACCTATTATGGCATTTCCATAGCCATTCCGAGATATATTGCCATGCAACTTTCCACCGTTCCGTTATTATGACACACTTCATCATTGTCATATTGCTATGCATGATCATGTAGTTGACATTGTATTTGTGGCAAAGCCACCATTCATAATTCTTTCATACATGTCACTCATGAGTCATTGCACATCCCGGTACACCGCCGGAGGCATTCATATAGAGTCATATCTTGTTCTAAGTATTGAGTTGTAATTCTTGAGTTGTGAGTAAATAAAAGTGTGATGATCATCATTATTAGAGCATTGTCCCAGTGAGGAAAGGATGATGGAGACTATGATTCCCCCACAAGTCGGGATGAGACCTCGGACAAAAAATAAAAAAAAGAGAAAAAAGAGGCCAAAAAAAGAGAAGGCCCAAAAAAAGAGAGAAAAAGAGAGAAGGGGCAATGCTACTATCCTTTTACCACACTTGTGCTTCAAAGTAGCACCATGATCTTCATGATAGAGAGCCTCCTATATTGTCACTTTCATATACTAGTGGGAATCTTTCATTATAGAACTTGGCTTGTATATTCCAATGATGGGCTTCCTCAAAATTCCCTAGGTCTTCGTGAGCAAGAAAGTTGGATGCACACCCACTAGTTTCTTTTGTTGAGCTTTCATACACTTATATCTCTAGTGCATCCGTTGCATGGCAATCCCTACTCACCCACATTGATATATATTGATGGGCATCTCCATAGCCCGTTGATACGCCTAGTTGATGTGAGACTATCTTCTCCTTTTTGTCTTCTCCACAACCACCCTTCTATTCCACCTATAGTGCTACATCCATGGCTCACGCTCATATATTGGTGAAGATTGAAAAAGTTTGAGAACATCAAAAGTATGAAACAATTACTTGGCTTGTCATGGGGGTTGTGCATGATTTAAATACTTTGTGTGGTGAAGATGGAGCATAGCCAGACTGTATGATTTTGCAGGGATAGCTTGCTTTGGCCATTTTATTTTGAGGAGACATGATTGCTTTATTAGTATGCTTGAAGTATGATTATTTTTATGTCAATATTAAACTTTTGTCTTGAATCTTATGGATCTAAATATTCTTGCCACAATAAAGATAACTACATGGATAAATATGTTAGGTAGCATTCCACATCAAAAATTCTGCTTTTATCATTTACCTACTCGAGGACGAGCAGGAATTAAGCTTGGGGATGCTGATAAGTCTCCAATGTATCTGTAATTTTTGATTGTTCCATGCTATTATATTATCAACCTTGGATGTTTTATATGCATTTATATGCTATTTTATATGATTTTTGGGACTAACCTATTAACCTAGAGCCCAGTGCCAGTTTCTGTTTTTTCCCCTTGTTTTAGATTATCGCAGAAAAGGAAAATCAAACGGAGTCCAATTGACCTGAAACATCACGGAACTTATTTTGGGGCCAGAAGAAGCCCACGGAGTATCGGAGATGGACCAGGAGAGTCCCGGGCTACCCACGAGGGTGGCGGGCGCGCCCACCCCCTAGGCGCGCCCCTGCCTCATGGATAGCCCGGAGATCCACTGACATACTTCTTCCTCCTACATATACCCATATACCCTAAAAATTTCGAGGAGCAGAATAGATCGGGAGTTCCGCCGCCAGAAGCCTCCGTAGCCACCGAAAACCAATCTTGACCCGTTCCGGCACCCTACCGGAGGGGGAATCCCTCTCCGGTGGCCATCTTCACCATCCCGGCGCTCTCCATGGTGAGGAGGGAGTAGTTCTCCCTCGGGGCTGAGGGTATGTACCAGTAGCTATGTATTTGATCTCTCTCTCTCTCATGTTCTTGAGGTGGTACGATCTTGATGTATCGCGAGCTTTGCTATTATAGTTGGATCTTATGATGTTTCTCCCACTCTACTCTCTTGTAATGGATTGAGTTTTCCCTTTGAATTTATCTTATCGGATTGAGTCTTTAAGGATTTGAGAACACTTGATGTATGTCTCGCCGTGCTTATCTATGGTGACAATGGGATATCACGTGATCCACTTGATGTATGTTTTGGTCATCAACTTGTGGGTTCCGCCCTGAACCTATGCATAGGGGTTGGCACACGTTTTCGTCTTGATTCTCTGGTAGAAACTTTGGGGCACTCTTTGAAGTACTTTGTGTTGGTTGAATAGATGAATCTGAGATTGTGTGATGCATATCGTATAATCATACCCACGGATACTTGAGGTGACATTGGAGTATCTAGGTGACATTAGGGTTTTGGTTGATTTGTGTCTTAAGGTGTTATTCTAGTACGAACTCTATGATAGATTGAACGGAAATAATAGCTTCATATTATTTTACTACGAACTCTTGAATAGATTGATCAGAAAGGATAACTTTGAGGTGGTTTCGTACCCTACAATAATCTCTTCGTTTGTTCTCCGCTATTAGTGACTTTGGAGTGACTCTTTGTTGCATGTTGAGGGATAGTTATATGATCCAATTATGTTATTATTGTTGAGAGAACTTGCACTAGTGAAAGTATGAACCCTAGGCCTTGTTTCAACGCATTGCAATACCGTTTGTGCTCACTTTTATCACTAGTTACCTTGCTGTTTTTATATTTTCATATTACAAAAACCTTTATCTACTATCCATATTGCACTTGTATCACCATCTCTTCGCCGAACTAGTGCACCTTTACAATTTACTATTGTATTGGGTGTGTTGGGGACACAAGAGACTCTTTGTTATTTGGTTGCAGGGTTGCTTGAGAGATACCATCTTCATCCTACGCCTCCTACCGATTGATAAACCTTAGGTCATCCACATGAGGGAAATTTGCTACTGTCCGACAAACCTCTGCACTTGGAGGCCCAACAACGTCTACAAGAAGAAGGTTGTGTAGTAGACATCATCTTCCACTACAAAGGAAATGGTCACTGGAAGCGGAACTGCGCTAAATACTTGTCGGATAAGAAGGATGGTAAAGTGGACAAAAGTATATATGATATACATGTTATTGATGTGTACTTTACTAGTGTTCATAGTAGCCCCTGGGTATTTGATACTGGTTCAGTTGCTATGATTAGTAACTTGAAACAAGAGTTACAAAATGAACATAGACAAGCTAAGGGCGAGGTGCCGATGTGTGTTGGAAGTAATTCCAAGGTTGATAATATCACCATCGCACACTCCCTTTACCTTCGGGTTTAGTGTTGAACCTAAAATAAATGTTATTTGGTGTTTGCGTTGAGCATAATATACTTGGATCATGTTTATTGCAAAATGGTTATTCATTTAAGTCAAAGAATAATTGTTATTCTGTTTACATGAATAAAACCTTCTGTGGTCATACACCCAAGGTGAATGGTTTATTGAATCTCGATCGTAGTAATACACATATTCATATTGATGCCAAAAGATGCAAAGTTGATAATGATAGTGCAACATACTAGTGGCACTGATGTTTAGGTCATATTGGTGTAAAGCGCATGAAGAAACTCCATGCTGACGGGCTTTTGGAATCACTTGATGCTTGTGAACCATGTCTCATGGACAAGATGACTAAGACTCCATTCTCCGGAATAATGGAACGAGCAACAGACTTATTGGAAATAATACATACTGATGTATGCGGTCCGATGAGTGTTGATGCTCGTGGCGGGTATCATTATTTTCTGACCTTCATAGATGATTTAAGCAGATATGGGTATATCTACTTAATGAAACACAAGTCTGAAACATTTGAAAAGTTCAAAGAATTTCAGAGTGAAGTGGAGAATCATCGTAACAAGAAAATAAAGTTTCTACGATCTGATCACAGAGACGAAATATTTGAGTTACGAGTTTGGCCTTCAGTTGAAACAATGTCGAATAGTTTCGCAACTCACGCCACCTGGAACATCACAGCGTAATGGTGTGTCCAAACGTCATAACCGTACTTTATTAGATATGGTGCGATCTATGATGTCTCTTACCGATTTACCACTATCATTTTGGGGTTATGCATTAGAGACACCCACATTCACGTTAAATAGGGCACCGTCTAAAAATCCATTGAGATGACACTGTATAAATTGTGGTTTAGCAAGAAACCTAAGATGTCATTTCTTAAAGTTTGGGGCTGCGATGCTTATGTGAAAAAGTTCTAGCCTGATAAGCTTAAACCCAAGTCAGAGAAGTGCATCTTCATAGGATACCCAAAAGAAACTGTTGGGTACACCTTATATCACAGATCCGAAGGCAAGATCTTTGTTGCTAAGAGTGGATCCTTTCTAGAGAAGGAGTTTCTCTCGAAAGAAGTGAGTGGGAGGAAAGTAGAACTTGTGAGGTAATTGTACCTTCTCCCGAATTGGAAAGTAGTTCATCACAGAAATTAGTTCGAGTGATGCCTACACCAATTAGTGAGGAAGTTAATGATGATGATCATGAAACTTCAGATCAAGTTACTTCCAAACCTCGTAGATCAACCAGAGTATGTTCCGCACCAGAGTGGTATGGTAATTCTGTTCTGGAAGTCATGTTACTAGACCATGAAGAACCTACGAACTATGAGGTAGTGATGATGAGCCCAGATTCCGCGAAATGGCTTAAGGCCATGAAATCTGAGATGGGATCCATGTATGCGAACAAAGTATGTACTTTGGTTGACTTGCCCGATGATCGTTGAGCCATTCCGAATAAATGGATCTTCAAGAGGAAGACGGACGCTGATAGTAGTGTTGACTTCGATGAGATTTTCTCACTCGTATCGATGCTTAAAAAGTCTGCCCGAATCATGTTAGTAGTTGCCGCATTTTATGAAATCTGGCAAATGGATATCAAAACTACATTCCTTAATGGATTTATTAAAAAGTGTTGTATATGATAAGGTTTTGTCAATCCTAAAGGTTTTAACAAAGTGTGCAAGCTCCAGCGATCCATCTATGGACTGGTGCAAGCATCTCGGAGTTGGAATATACGCTTTGATGAGTTGATCAAAGCATATAGTTTTATACGGACTTGCGGTGAAGCCTGTATTTACAAGAAAGTGAGTGGGAGCACTACAGCCTTTCTGATAAGTATATGTGAATGACGTATTGTTGATCAGAAATGATGTAGAATTTTCTAGAAAGCATAAAGGAGAATTTGAAAGAAGTTTTTCAAATAAAGAGTTACCTGTAAAGCTACTTACATATTGGGCATCAAGATCTATAAAGATAGATCAAGACGCTTGATAAGATTTTGAAGGAGTTCAAAATGGATCAGTCGAAGAAGGAGTTCTTGCGTGAGTTGTAAGGTGTGAAATTGAGTAAAGACTCAAAACCCGGCCACGGCAGAAACTAGAAAGAGAATGAAAAGTCATTCCCTATACCTCATTCATAGGTCCCACAAAGTATGCTATGCTGTGTACCAGACCTATTGTATTCCTTAGCATGATTTTGGCAAGGGAGTACAATAGTGATCTAGGAGTAGATCACTGGACATCCGCAAAATTATCCTTAGAGGACTAAGGAAATATTTCTCGGTTATGGAGGTGATAAAAGAGTTCATCGTAAAGAGTTATGTCGATGCAAGTTTTTTGCACCGATCTAGATGACTCTAAGTATCGATCTAGATACATATTGAAAGTGGGAGCAATTAGCTAGAGTAGCCCCGTGCAGAGTATTGTAGACATAGAAATTTGCAAAATACATACGGATTTGAATGTTGCAGACCCATAGACTAAACTTCTCTCGCTAGCAAAATATGAACACTCTTTGGGTGTTAATCACATAGTGATGTGAAGTAGATTATTGACTCTAGTAAACCCTTTGGTTATTAGTCACATGAAGATGTGAACTAATCACATAAAGATGTGAACTATTGTGTGAAATCACATGACGATGTGAACTAGATTATTGACTCTAGTGCAAGTGGGAGACCGAAGGAAATAAGCCCTAGAGGCAATAATAAAGTTGTTACTTATATTTCCTTATATCATGATAAATGTTTATTATTCATGCTAGAATTGTATTAACCGGAAACTTAGTACATGTGTGAACACATAGACAAACAGAGTGTCCCTAGTATGCCTCTACTAGACTAGCTTGTTAATCAAAGATGGTTAAGTTTCCTAGCCATAGACATGTGTTGTCATTTTATGAACGGGGTCACATAATTAGAGAATAATGTGATGGACAAGAGCCACCCGTTAGCTTAGCACTATGATCGTTTAGTTTATTGCTATAGCTTTCTTCATGACTTATACATGTTCCTATGACTATGAGATTATGCAACTCCCGACTACCGGAGGAACACTTAGTGTGCTATCAAACTTCACAGTGTAACTTGGTGATTACAAAGATGCTCTACAGGTGTCTCGATGGTGTTTGTTGAGTTGGCATAGATCGAGATTAGGATTTGTCACTCCGATTGTCAGAGAGGTATCTCTAGGCCCTCTCGGTAATGCACATCACTATAATCCTTGCAAGCAATGTGACTAATGAGTTAGTTACGGGATGATGCATTAGGAATGAGTAAAGAGACTTTCTCTTAATGAGATTGAACTAGGTATGATGATACCGACGATCGAGTCTCGGGCAAGTAACATACCGATGACAAAGGGAACAACGTATATTGTTATGCGGTTTGACCGATAAAGATCTTCATAGAATATGTAAGAGCTAATATGAGCATCCAGGTCCCGCTATTGGTTATTGACCGGAGAGGAGTCTCGGTCATGTCTACATAGTTCTCGAACCCATAGGGTCCGCACGCTTAATGTTCGATGACGATCGGTATTATGAGTTTATGTGTTTTGATGTACCGAAGGTTGTTCGGAGTCCCGGATGTGATCACGGACATGATAAGGAGTTTTGAAATGGTTGATACATAAAGATTGATATATTGGATGACTATATTCGGACACCGGATGAGTTCCGGGCGTCACCGGATATATATCGGAGTGCTGGAAGCGTTATTGGAACCACCGGAGAAGTAATGGGCCTTATTGGGCCTAGGGGAGAGAGAGGGGGCTGCCAAGGGCTGGCGGCGCGCCCCTCATGGGCCTAGTCCGAATTGGACTAGGGGGAGGGGCGGCGCCCCCTCCTTCCTTCTCTTCTCCCCTCCTTCCTTCTTCTCCTAGTAGGACTAGGAAAGGGGGGAGTCCTACTCCTACCAGGAGGAGGATTCCTCCCCCCTTGGCGCACCTATGAGGGCCGACCGCCCTCCCCCTCCCTCCTTTATATACGTCGCGAGGGGGCACCCTAGAAGACACAAGTTCATCTTTAGCCGTGTGCGGTGCCCCCCTCCACAGTTTTATACCTCGATCATATTGTCGTAGTGCTTAGGCGAAGCCCTGCGTTGGTAACTTCATCATCACTGTCAACATGCCGTCGTGCTGATGGAGCTCATCCTCAGCCTCAGCTAGATCAAGAGTACGAGGGACGTCACCGATCTGAACATGTGCATATCACGGAGGTGTCGTGCATTCGTTACTTGATCGGTTGGATCGCGAAGACGCTCGACTACATCAACTGCATTACTAAATGCTTCCGCTTTTGGTCTACAAGGGTACGTGGACACACTCTCCCCGCTCATTGCTATGCTTCTCCTAGATAGATCTTGTGTTATCATAGGATTTTTTTGAAATACTACGTTCCCCAACAATCCGCACTGGCAAATTTCTAACTCCTCAGTCAGAACAAATTCCTCAGAGAACAGAAGATCTTCGTCTCTATCACTGAAGAAATTGACTGAACTATATGAGATTTCCAATGGCTTCACTCGGAAGGATTGGGTAAGTGTAGGATTTTGAGATGAGCATCACTTGGAAACTTTTCCTTAGTTTCACCTCGACCCCCTTTAATAGTATGGTGTTTCCTATGACTCAAGAAAGAGAAAATGAAACTACGAAAACAAAATTCTTCACACTTCATAATCCTCGCGTGAATATCAAGTCTTCACGGTCACACCAATTTTTTTCACTTTCAAACTCTTCAAGAAAACCAAAGTCTTCAGTTGAAGACATTCATTTTTAGGGGTCGACTTTTGTCATAAATATCAAACTCCTCATAGACTTATAGACCTATGTACACTCACAAACTCATTAGTCCCTTAACCAATAGGTCTTCAATATACCAAAATCACTAAGGGGCACTAGATGCACTTACAACCCAACGTGCGAGGGACTAAATAAAATCATAAAACGACCTGTACAGATACCCTAATGAAACCTCTACCTAAGCGATGGTTCGTTTTGTTCGTTACTAACAAATTGGTTTTAATTTTTTTGAATATTTTCTAAAATTTCATGGACATTGTTTTGAAATTCAAATATGTTTTGAATACACAATCATATTTTTAAAATGATGATCATTTTTTATTTCATGATTTTTTATAATATGCGAACAGTTTTTTGAAATCACAAACATTTTAAGATTTCCCGAATGTTGTTTGAATTCACAAACATTTTATGATGTATCTATATATTTTTCAGTACTCATAATTTTTTAAATTTGGATTTTTTGGAAACCCGGACTAATTTCAAGAAGGAAAAATAGAAACAAAAATGAGAACATGGAAACCATTTTTACCCGACGTGTAGGGGACTAAATAAAATCATAAAGCGACCTCTACAGATACCCTAATAAGACCTCTACCTAAGCGATGGTTCGTTTTGTTCGTTACTTACAAATCGGTTTTAATTTTTGTGAACAATTTTCTATAATTTAATGGACATTGTTTTTAAATTCCCGAATATGTTTTGAATACACGATCATATTTTAAAAATGATGAACAATTTTTATTTCATGATTTTTTTAATAATATGCAAACAGAATTTTGAAATCATGAACATTTTATGATTTCCCAAATGTTTTTGAATTCACAAACATTTTATGATGCATCTATATTATTTCAGTACTCGCAATTTTTTGAAATTTGGATTTTCTTGGAAATCCCGGATTAACTTAAAGAAGGAAAAATAGGAAAAAAATGAGAAAGAAAAAAGAGAAAAAACAGGGGGCGTCACAACTGGCATATGGGCCGGCCCATTACTGCATACATGGCCTGCTATATTATATAAGAGAAAATGGGGAAAAGGGATTTGACCAGGGATAGAATTGTCACCCGTGTGGAAGGCTAAGGCCTTAGCCATTGCGCTGACTTCATGTTTGTGATATATCTGTGTATTAAGCTATATAAGAACCAAATTCGGCGGCGATTTTGAAAGAAACCATATCGTTTTCTTTGCTTACCGGAGGCATGTGAAGGAAATATGCCCTAAAGGCAATAATAAAGTTATTATTTATTTCCTTATATCATGATAAATGTTTATTATTCATGCTAGAATTGTATTAACCAGAAACTTAGTACATGTGTGAATACATAGATAAACAGAGTGTCACTAGTTTGCTTCTACTTGACTAGCTCGTTGAATCAATGATGGTTATGTTTCTTAACCATAGACATAAGTTGTCATTTGATTAACGGGATCACATCATTAGAGAATGATGTGATTGACTTGACCCATCCGTTAGCTTAGCACGATGACCGTTTAGTTTGTTGCTATTGCTTTCTCCATAACTTATACATGTTCCTATGACTATGAGATCATGCAACTCTCGAATACCGGAGGGACACTTTGTGTGCTACCAAACGTCACAACATAATTGGGTGATTATAAAGGTGCTCTACAGGTGTCTCCGATGGTGTTTGTGGAGTTGGCATAGATCGAGATTAGGATTTGTCACTCCGATTGTCGGAGAGGTATCTCTGGGCCCTCTCGATAATGTACATCACTATAAGCCTTGCAAGCAATGTAGCTAATGAGTTAGTTACAGGATGTTGCATTATGGAACGAGTAAAGAGGCTTGCCGGTAACGAGATTGAACTAGGTATTGAGATATCAACGATCAAATCTCGGGCAAGTAACATACTGATGACAAAGGGAACAACGTATATCGTTATGCGGTTTGACTGATAAAGATCTTCGTAGAATATGTAGGAACCAATAAGAGCATCCATGTTCTGCTATTGGTTATTGACCGGAGACATGTCCCGGTCATGTCTACATAGTTCTCGAACCCGTAGGGTCCGCATGCTTAACATCCGGTGGAGATCGGTATTACTAGTTTGTGTGTTTTGATGTACCGAAGGTAGTTTAGAGTCCCGGATTTGATCATGGACATGACGAGGAGGCTCGAAATGGTCAAGACGTAAATATCGATATATTGGAAACCTATGTTTGGACATCGGAATGGTTCTGGGTGAAATCAGGAGTATACCGGAGCACCGGGAGGTTACCGGAACCCCCCGAGAGGTATATGCGCCTTGTTGGGCCTTAGTGGAAGAGAGGGAAAAGAAGAAAAGGAGGGGGCGCCCCCCCAAGCCCAATCCATATTGGGACGGGGGCCGCCCCCCTTTCCTTCCTTATTCCTCCTCCTTCCTTCTCTCCTACAACCAACAAAGGGAAGGGGGAATCCTACTCCCGGTGGGAGTAGGACTCCCTTGGGGCGCGCCTAGAGAGGCCGGCCCCTCCCCCTTCTCCACTCCTTTATATACGGGGGGGGGGCACTCCATGGACACTCAAGTTGATCATTGATCTCTTAGCCGTGTGCGGTGCCCCCTCCACCATAATCCACCTCGGTCATATCGTAGCGGTGCTTAGGCGAAGCCCTATTCCGGTAGCATCATCATCACCGTCATCACGCCGTCATGCTGACGAAGCTCACCCTCAACACTCTGCTGGATCGTGAGTTCGTGGGACGTCACCGAGCCGAACGTGTGCAGATCGTGGAGGTGTCGTACCTTCGGTGCTAGGATCGGTCGACCGTGAAGACGTACGACTACATCAACCACGTTGTCATAACGCTTCCGCTTACAGTCTATGAGGGTACGTGGACAACACTCTTCCCTATCGTTGCGATGCATCACCATGATCTTGCGTGTGCATAGGATTTTTTTTGAAATTACTGCGTTCCCCAACAGCATGATGGGTAATTATGGACAACTTCAGGGGCAATTTCTATGACGGATGACCAAAAGCAATAGTCTCTTTATTAGTAGGTAGAGATAAAATGCCAGCACATAGCGAGATAGTGGCTCCTGAGGAGAAGACCTGTGCGCCTGAACCGCTGTGGTCGCCCTCTCAGCCGGATATGCTACTCTCTCTGTCGATGGCTCCTTCATGGAGTCAGATGGTTCATAGGCTGCAAGTATGGATCTCAGAGACAGTGATGGGAGTGTCATTTGTGCTGCTTATCGCTTTATCTTCCGTCACAATGATTCTTTGGAGGCAGAAGTTCCTGCTCTCATGCAAGGACTGGCTGACACTCTCAGTCGTTGTCGAGTCGGATTTCTCTGAAACGCTATCTATATTATCAAGTGATGGTCTGAATCGCCCAGCATATGGACACCTCACATTGGAGATTAAATACTTGATGTTAGGAAGGGAGTTTATTCCATAGAAAATTCACCAGCCAAAATAGAGTTAAACATCGTTTGACCAACTATAGCCGCATCGAGAGTAGTATTGATATGTGGTTACACTCGGTCCCCCCTCTCGACTGTAACACTGTGATCTCATGAAATAAAAATCTCCTTTACGCTAAAGAAAAAACATGTGAACAAAAGGCAGCCAACAATGCACCGCCAGTATGCAGGCGCAACCGAAGTCCTACATGACAACATTAAAATATTTTATCCATCCAGCGAGGAAACACATCTGAGTTGTTTACTGCTGTCACGGAGAATCCTTTGCAGTATCACAGTTAGGTAGTCTCCATTCTCTTTTCTTATGCCTCTCTCGTCTGTGGGTGGTTGTACGTACCTGCCGATCAAACCTGTAGATAGAGCAAAAAATATTAGAAGCGAGGAATGATAATCGGAGAACCAAAAAGGAGTGGATAGTTTTGTGTGATTGAAGTTTTCAAGTTTTGGATGAGATGTCGATATGAGAAGAATAAGGAGTGGAAAGAACCTAAGCTTGGGGATGCCCAAGGCACCCCAAGGTAATATTCAAGAAATACCCAAGCAACTAAGCTTGGGGATGCCCCAGAAGGCATCCCCTCTTTCGTCTTCAACATTATCGGTGACCTCACTTGGAGCTATATTTTCATTCGTTACATGATATGTGTTTTACTTGGAGCATCATTTTATTTTATTAGTATTTTCTTGCTGTTATTTAGAATAATGTTCTCTATCTTTTATTTCAATAAAAGTGTCAAGCATAGCCTTTACCATGCTTATTTTGCAAGTATGTATGTTGCTGTTTTGAAAACAGAAAGTCTTTTGTCATTGTCTGAATTTTTCAAAAATGTTAGAACATGATAAAAATCTTGAATTTTTTACAAAATAAGCTATGATAAACTTTCTACGGTGTGGTAAATTTTCAAAAAAAATTGAAGTTAAAGAAGTATGAATATTCTTGCATCCTTTACAGACTGTCATGTTTTGACATATTGCCGTTATGTTTGCATTGTTTGCATATGTTTGCTTGTTTAATGATTCTATTTGAGCATAGGAGTATTAAATATGATAGGTATTTAGTATGCAATGTTAAATAATAATTTTAGTGATTTTCTACAATAGAGAATGATAAGGCTATTGCATTGATTTATACTAACTTATCTCACGAGTTCTTGTTGAGTTTTGTGTGGATGAAGTTTTTAAGATTTAGGGAAACCGTGATATAGAAGGAATTAAGGAGACACAAAAGCTTAAGCTTGGGGGTTCCCAAGGCATCCGAAGATAATATTTCATGCAGTCTCAAGCATCTAAGCTTGGGGATGCCCCGGTAGGCATCCCACCTTTCTTCATCAGCAATTATCGGTTAGCCTCAGTTGAGCCTAAGTTTTTGCTTCTTCAGATGATGTGTGATCTTTTTGGAATGTCATTTTATTTTGTTTTGCTTGCTGTTTTAATAAAATACTTTGATCTATAAGTTTTTTTAATGAGAGAGAGTCCTCAAATAGCTACTCATTTACTTAACTACTCGCTTGATCTTCACTTATATCTTATTGGAGTAGTTTGTCATCTACTCTTGTGCTTCACTTATATCCTAAGAGTAAAATGTTGAATGAATTGAATATCATGAAGTTGAAATTATATGTTTATATCATGCCTAGTAGTACCTTCACATTGAGTTTAGAAAGTGAAATCTTTTTAAGCTTGACAATCACAATATTGGTCATACAAGCACTTCATGAATGATTAGTATAAGGAAAAGAACTTTCACATACAAATATATTATCTTGGACATCTTCCATGATTATGAATACCCATTAATTATTTTCAAATTTTAGCAAATTAGTTGAAGTTAGATAAGGAAGACAACGTAATGAGTTATGGTTGTGTATATTTGCATAGAAGTTATATTGTTATGGGTCCTCCAATGTGTGGTGCTTGCTTATGATCTTTTGCTAGCCAAAAATTCGTATTAAGTAGAGATACTACTTGTGCATCCAAAAACCCTTGAACCCAGTTTCTTGCCATGAGTGTCCACCATATCTACCTATGGATTGAAAACGATCCTTCAAGTAAGTTGTCATCGGTGCATAAAGTAATAAAAAATGCTCCTAACTATGTTTGATCTTTTTTTGTAAGGGCAAATAAGTGTTGTACAAACTTGTGATGACAAAGTAATAAAAGCGACGAACTGCATAATAAAGGTTGCTATCATAAGGGGCAATATATTGTGACGTTCCCTTGCATTAAGAGATTGTGCATCCAAAAATTAAAAGCGCATGACAACCTCTGCTTCCCTTTGTGAAGGGCCTATCTTTTACTTTTTAGTATTTACTTTTATCCAAGAGTAAATAGTATGCATTCTCATTTCAACCTCAATTATTCTCTAGTTGGCAAGCGTCATGTGGTGGGGAAAGATCTAGGCACATATGGCCAGTCAAATATATTTGATCATGAGTTATTATTGTTGACAATTATCTCTATGATAAATGAGTTGGGAGGAGAAACATTAAGCCCCTATCTTTCTCTGTGTTTGATGGATGCCATTTATTCTGAAAATATGCTTTGAGTACTAGCAATCATAGAAGACTATATGATGATTGAGTATGTGGAGCTCTTAATTAGACTTTGTTGAATAAGTTGCATTGCAATTGCTTGGTGACTGAGAACATAGGTTGTTAAGTTTCAAGAGAGTGCATTGTTTGAACCATAACATTGGAATTGATTACTACTTTATCATGATGAGTTTTATGAGAAAGAGTTGATGCTATGATGCTAGGAAAAGTGATTGAAATTATCATTGATCAAACTTATGTACTATGCTAGCATTCACACTTAATAAATTATTTCTTTTATCATTTACCTACCCGAGGACGAGCAGGAATTAAGCTTGGGGATGCGGATACGTCCCCAACGTATCTATAATTTATGAAGTATTCATGCCGTGTTTACAACATTCTATATGGTTTTGGTATGATTTGAATGGAACTAACCTGGACTGATGATGTTTTACCAGAACTACCGCGGTGTTGTTTTTTGTGCAGAACTACCGCGGTGTTGTTTTTTGTGCAGAAATGAGCCGACACTTGTTGATGATTTTTTTGGAAATAAAGAGGTACTAGAAGCTTCGGGGGGGGGGGGGGCAGAAGGTGAAGGAGGTGGCCACCAGCGCCTGGGGCCTTGCCCATGTGTTGGTGGGTGGTGGGCCCCTCGTGGACCATCTTTGTGTGAAACCAACGCCAAAAAATCCTATAAATACATAAACCCCCAGAAATAACCCTAGTTGAGAAGTTCCGCCGCCGCAAGCCTCTGTAGCCACGAAAAACAAATCTCAACCCTGCTCCAGCATTCCGCCGGAGGGGGAAATCATCACAAGAGGCCATCTTCATCATCGCGACGGCCACCATCACTACAAAAAAATACACTTCTGTGATGATACGTGTTTGTCACAGTAGGTCACGTTTTCTGTCATGCATGTACATCCATGACAAATTTATGACAGAATCAAGATAGTCATACCCGTGCTGTCGTAGAAGTGTTCCATGACGTTACCAAAATTATCATCACGGAAGTGTCCACTTCCATGATGATAAATCGTGCGTCATAGAAGTGCTTTCATCAAGGGTGACCAGCATGTGGCATCCACCGTAACGGAACGCCATTAAGCTATTGGGTCCGGTTTTTGATCCGATAACCCATTAACAGCCCCGACCAATGGGGATTTTTTACATGTAAAATCATCATTGGCAGGAGGAAACACGTGTCGGCTCACCGTTGGGACAAATGTCATCCACTCATTGGACCCAAAGCACCTATGATACGTCGACACGTGGCACGGCCCAACAGAGGCCCATTCCTGTGAAAAGGCCGACCCGTTTGACTTGGTCAAAAGGTGGCGGGCCGGCCCACGGCAAGCCTGTTAATGGGTTGTTCGCATATAGCCCATTTACAACCCTCTAACCCAGGGCCCGTTTACGACTTATCTGAATTAGGCCCAATAGCGTCATCTGGGCTGTCCAATATAATTCCAGCCTATTTTAACTTCCGGCCCATGTATGGCCCATGACGTCTTTTGGCCCATATGAGGCCCTTAGTAACCCTCGGCCCATTAACGACCCGTGGTAAAACTGGCCCGTAATGAACAGTGTATCACTTTATACCCATTAACGGCCCATTATTCCGTTGGGCCGTTTCCAGCCCATGTTATCTTTCAGCCTTCTCAAGGCCCATTTATTCTTGGGCACATTTCCAGCATTCGTTTACTTTTGGCCCGTTACTGTCATTTTCTGCGTGTGGGCCAAATACAGCCCGTGGTTACAGTCGGCCCGTTAATACGTTGGGCCGTTTTCATAGCGTCATCAAATACGGCCTATTAACGATGGCCCGTTATGGTCGTCCCATGAACGGACGATTTCAACTTAGCCCATTTACGAACATAATGTGGTCTGTTATTGGCCCATGTTTGGCCAACCGATCATAGAACCCGTAGAAGGCCCATTGATGATACGGCCCGTAGAAGGCCCATTGTGTCTATGCCCCGTAGAAGGCCCATTGTTTTTACGGCCCTTAGAAGGCCCATTGTTTCTACGACCCGTAGGAGGCCCATGTTAACTACAGTAAATATGTAGCCCATTGTTAATGTGGCCTAGTTTTTAAAATATGTTATTGCAGCCACTAGCAAACCGCGGAAAAAGAACTGCACTAACTACAAGAAAACAAATAAACAAGACAACGGAAATAAATAAGCAAGCAACTTATGCTAGGCTATCATGGCTATTACACATATTACATCCACTAGGCATCAAAGTTCACCACAAGTGCAAATATAGGGAACAAAGCGGCATATAAACGCCACAGCAAAACAAGTCCAGAGCTGAAACCACTTCAGAAGAGCTCAAGAAACAATATCCTGGGTACCCATAATGCTGGCAAGATGCTTAGCAATCTTATTAACTTTCTCTTGTTTGGCGCTTAAATCCTCCAGCACTTGCTATTGCACCAGAAAGTATGCATCTGAATTCTGCAGGGACTTCCTCAGTCCTTCGGCTTCCTGTCACATAACATCTGATCGATGTCTTTCAACTTGAAGTTGAGACTCAAGAGACCGAGCTGATTCAGGCAGCGAGTTCGAAGAGCTGGTGCCAGCAGTAGTAGCCAGTAACTCGAACACTACATCAAGACAGGACTTTGGGGTTGTCTCAGTGTCTTCAATATAGTTTTTATCATCTTTCTTGGAGAACAACAGGGATGTCTCACTATCTTGAACCTAATCTGTATTACTTCCTTTACCATTGCATAACGGGGTACTCTTCTCCAATATTTTATCTGCGTTATAAAGGAGAAACAGACAAACACATCACAAGTTTACAATTTAGTATATGAAACTCATTTTGGTAAACCAGTTCAGTAGTAAGGTGGACAGGATAATAGCATGAAACAAACATATATCTATGTAGTATGGTCACTGTATGGTCTATATCATTCTAGTTTATGTTGCCAAATCAAGATAGATACAGTTCGAATCATATCTATTTAAGACAAAGCAGCATAGACAGAATATAAGTGTGGGAAACTACACAACAATAACAACACTTGTAATGTGCATGGCATGAGAACATAACTATTTATTCAATTGAAACTGAAATCAACATAGAGCAAGTTACAACAGCAAACACATTAAAGAAACAGGTTTAAAACATACATGTTGCGCCATTGGAGTTTCAATTGCATCCTTCAAATTTGAAATTAGTTGGTATGAGTAAATACAGTGATGCAAGAGCAAAGTAGTATGAACCATAGCTACGGAACCTGACCTGAGAACAATTCTTCTTCTGCTTTAAGCGTTGACTTGGGGTTCGGAGTGGTGGTCCTCGTGCTTTGGGCACTGCAGTTGCCTTACTAACTGCTAGTGTTTGGGTGCTCTGCGGTGGAGACGGTGTTGTGTCAACGGGAACTGGGTTACTATCTGCTGGGGTTGGGGTTAGAAGGGGTGTAGTTGGTTCTCTGTCCAACTGGGTAGGGGTACAATCTGCGTGAGTCTGGGTTATGTGTGGTGGGGTTGGTTCTTGGGCAAGTACAATCGTGGTTCCATCTCCATCGACAGGTAGCACGATCTTTTCTGAAGACCGTGTTTTTACTCCAACAGATACTGCCATCACCCCCTCCAATTGAAATGGCCGATAAACAAGAAAAGTAATTGAATGTACAGACATTGTAAGATAGACAGGTGCAATGGATAGTAGGGAAGAAAACAGGGCATGAAATAATTCACATTTATGTTGTCTAACCAAACAGAATAGCAGGACAGAATTTCATACGATGGCTAATTAAATAGGATAGCATGACACAATTTCGCATGTCTGATGGCTAACTAAACATGATAGAATGACATACTTCAAAATATGATGACTATGTAAACAGGATGACATGATATAACTATACAATATGTCTATTAAAGTGGTTGGCATGCCATAAATCACAAGCATGCCATCGATGGAAACATGATGGCATGATATAATTCACGGATAGAATGATATAATTCAAAATATGATGACTATGTGAACAGGATGAGATGATATAGCTATATTATGTCATTAGAAAATGGGTTGGCATGCCATAATTCAGATACATGTTGTCTATGTAAACATCATGGCATGATATAATTCAAATATATGATTTATATACTAAGGAAGTGAGCAGAGGGAGATCGCATATATGATGTGTCAACTAAGGAGATGGCATTCAATAGCGTGTATATGATGTAAAACTAAGCATTACAATACAACATATGCATGATATGAGTAATATAACCCTGCCAAGTTTGAGCATACACCTCAGGGGGATAATAAGACTGGTCATCTGCCTCTGAATCCTCCTCTGAAGAGCTATCTGTAACCATCAACATATCTGCTTCACCAGGTAGCATTGTCTGCTCTGAAGACCTTGTTTTCACTCCAGATTTCTCCATCACCAATTCAAATGGTTGATGCACAGGAAGAGCAGTTGAATGTACAAACATTGTCGACAAAAGCAATGAGAAATACAAAAAAAGGACGGCATGATATAATTCACATATATGATGCTTGGCTAAACAGCATGGCATTGCATAATTCACATATTATAATGTCTTGCAAAAAGATGACATTGCATAATTCACATATATGGTAATTAGACACTAAACAGGTGGCATTCACACAAATCATGTCTAAACTAAGCAAATGACATGGCAATGCAAGATACCATACGCACGATATGAGCAACATAACCCTGCCAAGTTAGAGCATGCACCTCGGGGGGGGGGGGGAATAGGACTGGTCATCTGTCTTTGAATCGTCCTTTGAGGAGCTATCTGTAACCAGCAAGACATGCGCTTCGTCAGATAGCATTGTCTGCTCTGAAGACCTTGTTTCCACTCCAAAATTTTCCATGACCATGCCGAATGGCTAATGCACAGGAAGAGTAATTGAATGTTCTAAAATTGTTGACAAATTTAACACGTAATAAAAAATGATGTCATGATATAATTCACATATAAGATGACTAGCTAACCAGGGTGGCATTGCAAAATTCACATATATGATGCCTGGCTAAACAAGATGGCATTACATGATTCACATATACGATAAAGAAACTAAACAGATTGACACAAAGCATGTCTAAACTAAGCAGATGACATCTTTGGTGTATGTAGTAAGAAATGCAAGGCACCATATGCATGATATTACCAACATCAGCATGCCAAGCTAGAGCGAAGACCTCATGGGGTAAATAGGAGTGGTCTTCTGCTTCTGAATCCCCCTCAGAACAGTTATCTTCCTCTTGATTACGATCCGAAATGGGTGGAGGGGGCTGCCTTTGCACCCATGATAACCCACAAGTATAGGTGATCGCAAAAGTTTTCGATAAGTAAGAGTGTCGAACCCAACGAGGAGCTAAAGGCTGAACAAATATTCCCTCAAGTTCTATCGACCAACGATACAACTCTACGCACACTTGATGTTCGCTTTACCTAGAACAAGTATGAAACTAGAAGTACTTTGTAGGTGTTGTTGGATAGGTTTGCAAGGTAATAAAGAGCAAGTAAATAAAAGGTAGGGGCTGTTTAGATAAAGACACAACTAAGTTAGGTTTAGTAGAGAGCTTGTTGTTACGAGAAAGTTATGTGTCCCTAGGCAATCGATAACTAGACCAGTAATCATTATTACAATTTTATATGAGGGAGAGGCATAAGCTAACATACTTTCTCTACTTGGATCATATGCACTTATGATTGGAACTCTAGCAAGCATCCGCAACTACTAAAGATCATTAAGGTAAAACCCAACCATAGCATTAAAGTATCAAGTCCTCTTTATCCCATACGCAACAACCCCCTTACTCGGGTTTGTGTTTCAGTCACTCACGCAACCCACTATAAGCGAATCATGAACATATTGCAAAACCCTACAGCGGGGATCCCTCACGCTTGCGCGACACGGAGAGCACCATAGGACAACACCAATAATAAAACATGCAACTCAAACCAATCTTGATCATCAAATAGCCCATAGGACAAAACGGATCTACTCAAACATCATAGGATAGCCATACATCATTGGGAAATAATATATAGCATTGAGAACCATGTTTAAGTAGAGATTACAGCGGGAAAAAGAGAGGTTACACCGCTGCATAGAGGGGGGAAGAGTTGGTGATGATGGCGGTGAAGTTGTTGGTGAAGATTGCGGTGATGATGATGGCCACGACAGCGTTCCGGCGCCACCGGAAGAGAAGGGGAGAGGGGGCCCCTTCGTTTTCTTCTTCCATGACCTCCTCCCTAGATGGGAGAAGGGTTTCCCCTCTGGTCCTTGGCCTCCATGGCGTGGGAGGGGCAAGAGCTCCTCCAAGATTGGATATGTCTCTCTGTCTCTCTCTGTTTCTGCGTTCTCAGATTCTACCCCTTCACCATTTTATATATTCCCGGAGATCCGTAACTCCGATTGGGCTGAAATTTTAACACGATTTCTATCCGGATATTAGCTTTCTTGCGGCGAAAGAAGGGCAACAACTGCCTTACGGGGTGGCCACAAGGGTCAGGGGCGCGCCTGCCCCCCTGGGGTGCACCCCCTGCCTCATGGCCCCCTCGGGCATCGTCTCGCGTGGATTTTTCTTCCCAAAAATCATATATATTCCAAAAAAATCTCCGTTAGTTTTTATCCTGTTTGGACTCCGTTTGATATGGATATTCTGCGAAACAAAAAACATGCAACAAACAGGAACTGACACTGGGCACTGGATCAGTATGTTAGCCCCAAAAATAGTATAAAAAGTTGCCAAAAGTATATGAAAGTTGTAGAATATTGGCATGGAACAATCAAAAATTATAGATACGATGGAGACGTATCAGCATCCCCAAGCTTAATTCCTGCTGGTCCTCGAGTAGGTAAATGATAAAAAGATAATTTTTGATGTGGAATGCTATCTAGCATAATCTTGATCACATATCTAATCATGGCATGAATATTAAGACCGAGTGATTCAAAGCAATAGTCTATCATTTGACATAACAACAATAATACTTCAAGCCCACTAATAAAGCAATCATGTCTTTTCAAAATAACAAGGCCAAAGAAAGTTATCCCTACAAAATCATATAGTCTGGCTATGCTCCATCTTCACCACACAAAATATTCACATCATGCACAACCGCGATGACAAGCCGAGCAATTGGTTCATACTTTTTAACGCGCTTCAGCATTTTCAACCCTCACGCGATACATGAGCGTGAGCCGTGGATATAGCACTATAGGTGGAATAGAATGGTGGTTGTGGAGGAAAAAAAAGGAGAAGATAGTCTCACAACAACTAGGCGTATCAACGGGCTATGGAGATGCCCATCAATAGATGTTAATGTGAGTGAGTAGGGATTGCCATGCAATGGATGCACTAGAGCTATAAGTATATGAAAGCTCAAACTGAAACTAAGTGGGTGTGCATCCAACTTGCTTGCTCATGAAGACCTAGGGCATTTGAGGAAGCCCATCGTTGGAATATACAAGCCAAGTTCTATAATGAAAATTCCCACAAGTATATGAAAGTGATAACTCAAGAGACTCTCTATATGAAGAACATGATGCTACTTTGAAGCACAAGTGTGGAAAAAGGATAGTAGCATGATCCCTTCTCTCTTTTTCTCTCATTAATTTATTTTTGGCCCTTCTTTTTTTTTGGCCTTTCTCTTTTTTTTCGTCCAGAGTCTCATCCCAACTTGTGGGGGGAATCATAGTCTCCATCATCCTTTCCTCACCGGGACAATGCTCTAATAATGATGATCGTCACACTTCTATTTACTTACAACTCAATATTACAACTAGATATCTAGAACAAAGATATTACTCTATATGAATGCCTCCGGCGGTGTACCGGGATGTGCAATGATCTAGCGTAGCAATGACATCAAAGAACGGACAAGCCATGAAAACATCATGCTAGCTATCTTACGATCATGCAAAGCAATATGACAATGAATGCTCAAGTCATGTGTATGACGATGATGGAAGTTGCATGGCAATATATCTCGGAATGGCTATGTAAATGCCATGATAGGTAGGTATGGTGGCTGTTTTGAGGAAGGTATATGGTGGGTATATGGTACCGGCGAAAGTTGCACGATACTAGAGAGGCTAGCAATGATGGAAGGGTGAGAGTGCGTATAATCCATGGACTCAACATTAGTCATAAAGAACTCACATACTTATTGCAAAAGTTTGTTAGCCCTCGAAGCAAAGTACTACTACGCATGCCCCTAGGGGGATAGATTGGTAGGAAAAGACCATCGCTCGTCCCCGACCACCACTCATAAGGAAGACAATCAATAAATACCTCATTCTCCGACTTCGTTACATAACGGTTCACCATACGTGCATGCTACGAGAATCACAAACCTCAACACAAGTATTTCTACTAATCCATAACTACCCACTAGCATGACTCTAATATCACCATCTTTATGTCGCAAAACTATTGCAAAGAATCAAACATATCATATTCAGCGATCTACAAGTTTTATGTAGGATTCTATGACTAACCATGTGAATGACCAATTCCTGTCATCTCTCTAAATAGATATAAGTGAAGCAAGAGATTTTAATTCCTTCTACAAAAGATATGCCCGTGCTCTAACAAATATAAGTGAAGCAAAAGAGCATTCTACACATGGCGGTTGTCTATGTAAAGAGAAACCGGCAATCCAAACTTCAAATGATATAAGTGAAGCACATGAAGCATTCTATAAAGCCATTCTCAAAAGATATAAGTGAAGTGCAAAGAGCATTCTATAAATCAACCAAGGACTATCTCATACCAGCATGGTGCATAAAAGAAAAATGAAAACTAAATGCAAAAGACGCTCCAAGATCTGCACATATCACATGAATGAAACGAATCCGAAAACATACTGATACTTGTTGAAGAAAGAGGGGATGCCTTCCGGGGCATCCCCAATCTTAGACGCTTGAGTCTCCTTGAATATTTACTTGGGGTGCCTAGGGCATCCACAAGCTTGATCTCTTTCCTCTCTTCCTTCTTCTCATATCGAGACCTTCTCGATCATCGAACACTTCATCCACACAAAACTTCAACAGAAAACTCGGTAAGATCTGTTAGTATAATAAAGCAAATCAATACTCTAAGTATTGTTCCAAACCAATTAATATTTTTTTTTGCATTGTGTCTACTGTAATATAACTTTTTCATGGCTTAATCCACTGATATAATTCGATAGTTTCATCAAAACAAGCAAACTATGCATCAAAAACAGAATCTGTCTAAAACTGAACAGTCTATAACAATCTGAACATTCACCATACTTCTGATACTTGAGAAATTCTACCAAAATTAGGAAGAATAAAAAAATTGTATAGGAATACAGAGCAACAAGAATCAGAACCGTTTGACGTTCCAACTAAAAATGTAAAATCACGCACTACAGCCAAAGTTTCTGTCCTGCACCGTACAAACCATCAAGTAAATGTAAACATCCTAAAGGCAAACCTTGGCACATTATTTTTATAATACAATGGAATTTCAAAAGGGGATAATTATTTTTTTGAAAAGTTTCTTTAATCAAGATTCACAAAGTTGTCGTGAGCATGAACAAAGTTCAAGGAGCTCTCCCACTTCAACAACGCTTGTCTTTCTCACTTTCACTTTCCTTTTTGAAAAAGTTTTGGGTTCCCCTCTTTATTTTTGTTGTTTTTAAACTATATAAAATCACTCAACAGAAATAAATGACTCTCTAAAAGTTCCGGGTTGTCTCCCTGGTAGCGCTTTCTTTAAAGCCATTAAGCTAGGCATATAGTGCTCAAGTAATGAATCCACCCGGATCCCAAGGTATATCAAAGCCAATTTTAATTAACAATGATTTGTAATTTAGTAGTGAGCACAAATCAACATATATCATGTAACTACGAAGTCTAACTCTCTTCCTATGCATCGGCATGTCATAAAAGAACAATTCATGCACACATAGTAAAGGCCAATGCATAGTATAAACAGTTTCTTGCAATTTTATCATATTGGAACATAGAGAGGTGGAGATATAGTTCCCCTCTCATAATAATTGCAAGTAGGAGCAGCAAGCACATGCATATTATATTCATCAAAATCATCATGTGCAACGGTATGAGGCAATCCATCAATATAATCCTTAATAAGGGTAAACTTCTCCGATATAGTGTAGTTGGGAGAATTCGAAAAGATAATAGGACTAACATACGTGGGTGCAATAGCAACAATTTCATGTTTAACATAAGGAACTATAGCAAGTTCATCTTCATAAGCATAATTCATATTGGCATCTTGGCCACAAGCATAGCAAGCATCATCAAAAGGGGATATTTCAAAAGAATCAACGGGATCATAGCAATTATCATAGCATTCATCCTTCGGTAAGCATGAAGGGAAATTAAACAATGTATGAGTTGAAGAGTTACTCTCATTAGAAGGTGGGCACGGGTGATCAATCCGCTCTTCCTCCTTTTCTTCTTCGCTCTCCTCCTCATATTTTTCATCCAATGAGCTCACAGTTTCATCAATTTCTTCTTCCATAGACTCCTGCAAAATATTAGTCTCTTCTTGGACAGCGGAGAATTTCTCAATAAGTGCATTATTATCAGAATTGTATTCATAATTCTCATAGCAACATTTAAGGATAGCTAAATTTTCAGGTCTATAAACCGAATCATCAAAATCTTCAAACTATTTAAACACAGATTCAATTTCATAAGCACCCATAAAAGCAACAAATTCTTCTATTTGTTCCACATCATAGTAATCATATATACCATTAGCATAAGAAGCTAAGGTTTTATTATCATTAAATTCGCATAAAAAGGGAAGGTGTGGAGCCTTCATCCTAGAGCAACAAGTATAATCATATCTCAAGCATGGTTGCCTAGCATACCACTTCAATATATGAATTTGATCCCATAATAGTTTCCCTTTTTGTGTCAAGCGGTAACCCCTAAAGTATTCACGTTGATCCAACGTTACTCCCATTACATAATTGAATGGGGTTTTCTCAGGATTATTAAAGTAGTACATAATATCTTTCACATAACCAGCATCGAGGGTTTTAGGAGGTTCCCCATCTCCATGAGAAGAAAGTACACCTAATTTTTTGGTATTTCATGTTCCAGATATATAACTAAAGATAAAGAACAACTAAGAACAACAAATAAAAATTACTTAGTGATAAAGCAAACAAGCAAACACAAGAATATTCACCCCACGCTATTGCTCCCTGACAACGGCCCCAGAAAAAGGTCTTGATAACCCACAAGTATAGGGGATCGCAACAGTTTTCGATAAGTAAGAATGTCGAACCCAACGAGGAGCTAAAGGCAGAACAGATATTCCCTCAAGTTCTATCGACCACCGATACAACTCTACGCACGCTTGATGTTCGCTTTACCTAGAACAAGTATGAAACTAGAAGTACTTTGTAGGTGTTGTTGGATAGGTTTGCAAGGTAATAAAGAGCAAGTAAATAAAAAGTAGGGACTGTTTAGATAAAGATACAACTAAGTTAGGTTTAGTAGAGAGCTTGTTGTTACGAGAAAGTTATTTGTCCCTAGGCAATCGATAACTAGACCGGTAATCATTATTGCAATTTTATATGAGAGAGAGGCATAAGCTAACATGCTTTCTCTACTTGGATCATATGCACTTATGATTGGAACTCTAGCAAGCATCCGCAACTACTAAAGATCATTAAGGTAAAACCCAACCATAGCATTAAAGTATCAAGTCCTCTTTATCCCATACGCAACAACCCCCTTACTCGGGATTGTATTTCTGTCACTCACGCAACCCACTATAAGAGAATCATGAACGTATTGCAACACCCTACATCGGGGATCCCTCACACTTGCGTAACATGGAGAGCACCATAGGACAACACCAATAATAAAACATGCAACTCAAACCAATCTTGATCATCAAATAGCCCATAGGACAAAACGGATCTACTCAAACATCATAGGATAGCCATACATCATTGGGAAATAATATATAGCATTGAGTACCATGTTTAAGTAGAGATTACAGTGGGTAAAAGAGAGGTTACACCGCTGCATAGAGGGGGGAAGAGTTTGTGATGATGGCGGTGAAGTTGTTGGTGAAGATTGCGGTGATGATGATGGCCACGGCAGCGTTCCGGCGCCACCGGAAGAGAAGGGGAGAGGGGGCCCCTTTGTCTTCTTCTTCCTTGACCTCCTCCCTAGATGGGATAAGGGTTTCTCCTGTTTTCTTTGGCCTCCATGGCGTGGGAGGGGCGAGAGCCCCTCCGAGATTGGATCTCTCTCTCTCTCTCTCTCTCTCTCTCTCTCTCTCTCTCTCTCTCTCTGTTTCCGCGTTCTCAGATTCTACCCCTTCACTGTTTTATATATTCCCGGAGATCCATAACTCCGATTGGGCTGAAATTTTAACACAATCTCTATCTGGATATTAGCTTTCTTGCGGCGAAAGAAGGGCATCAAATGCCTTATGGGGTGGCCACGAGGGTCAAGGGCACGCCCCCTGCCTCATGGCCCCCTCGGGCATCGTCTCGCGTGGATTTTTCTTCCCAAAAATCATATATATTCCAAAAAATCTCTGTCAGTTTTTATCCTGTTTGGACTCCGTTTGATATGGATATTCTGCGAAACAAAAAACATGCAACATACAGGAACTGGCACTGGGCACTGGATCAATATGTTAGTCCCAAAAATAGTATAAAAAGTTGCCAAAAGTATATGAAAGTTTTAGAATATTGGCATGGAACAATCAAAAATTATAGATACGACGGAGACATATCAGCCCACCATGGAGCGACGTCTGCATGACATTTTATTGCCACGCAAGGCTCGTCTCTTTTGCTCTACATGTTCAGTTCCATTGTGTACAATAACTGACATGCATAGGAATAAAACATAGTGATATTATGTAAGGAGTGCATGCACAAATCCAAAGTGAAGGTACCAAACTGTGGATAGACCCAAAACCAATGATAGCAGGCTGATAATAGCTTTAGTTAAAAAATACAGATAATGGCTCCTTTAATGTTTGTTTGCACCCAACATGAAACTCATAGTAGACACCCGAGATTAACCAGATAGTAGACAGATAGTATTGATTGTTGCCCCAATATGTACCCCACAACCGTTTAAAAACTCAAGTTTCAACATAAGTTTGGACCTGAGTCGGAGTCTAATGGGTGAACATGACAATAAAGTAGCATGTCATCATATTAAGCGATGCATAGCGTAAGCAGACATGGAAGAGTGCGACCTCTCTTGCGGACCCGTGTAGTCCTCAAGGTCATCTGCTCAGTTGATGATCATAATGTAGTTGTCGTGGCTGCCAACAGCGGGGAAGAAGATCTGAGGCGGTGAAAGACAATCTGCAGAGCGGATCCCTGTTGTGGTGAACCCTTCCGTCATTGGAGCAGCTGGGCTGGGGTGGAACACAGCACCGCAGGAGCAGGACAAACCACACAAGGTTTTCTTTGACACATATCTATAACAGAAGTAATTGTGTAAGGGCTTGTTTGAATTTGAGGATTCTATCAATGTAGGGATAGGAAATAGACAGGAGTAGGATAGGAATGCACGTGCAAAATGGATAATTTAAAAACACAGGATTTCTGCCAATCTGGGTGTTTGGTTCACAAGAATTGGAAGATCACAGGATGCAAAGAAGCATGGTGAGATTAAGTCAAACCACAAGAAGTGTACAACCTCTTTGGCGAAGCCATGTCGATCTCAGCGTGATTGGGTTGGCCGGTGAGGATGCTCCGGCTGACTTGGCTGTCGGAGTAGGGGAAGAAGATCGGCGTTTGGAGATGGAGCCCGAGGTACTGCTCCGCTGTGATGGAGGGTTTCGTCGTTGGAGTAGCTCCGATGAGTTGTACAATGCCGAGGCTGAAGCAGGACAAGAGAGACAACATTAACCTGAGTGGAATTCTAATAGCATCTCCAATAGTTGACATAAAATACATAACCACAAACTGCTAGATGTATACATCAGCCGCTCATCTCTGAACTTAATTGTCGAAACTGACTTTAACTGTGAAAACTGAACTTAACTGTCGAAACTGAATTTTGCTGTCGAAACTGAATTTTACTGTCGAAACTGAACGCACTAGAGGTGAGGCTACAAGTCAGTCGACTCACTTTTTCATCTCTGGTCAGTCGATTTTGCAGCCGTTGGATACGAAATCAAGGGCCTGCAGTTCATCTTCAACCTCCACCCCCTGAGACGCCAGCCACCACCATCCAAACAACCACCCCCCGCCGCCCGCGGCCAGCAGTGTGCCGCCCCGCCCGCCCCGAAAACACTCCCCACCGCCGGTCCGCCGCTGCCCCGGCCATCCCTGTAGGCCCCCTGTGCCGAGCTTTTTCTCTGGCGATCCCCACGCCTCCACCCCACCACCGTCGGCGACCACCCCCCCCACCCTGAACCCTAAGATAGATAGTGGGGTACCTCTCTGGCGAGCCCCGCTCCCCGCTGTGGCTGGTTCTTCCTTAACTCCGGTGATCCCCCCCCTGAAAATCGACTGACCCAAAAGTCGATTCAGTCGACCGAAGTGTAGCCAAATCGGAGCAGCATCGCAAGCAAGAGCAAGAGCGAGAGCAGCAGCGTGAGCAAGAGCAGACCAGGTAGGGGACCGAGAGCAAGAGCAGAGCAACATCGCAAGTGAGAGCTAAAGCAGGAGATCCTACTGATGTGGACGTCGCCGCCGAGGGAGCGACGCCATGGAGGAAGTGGCCAGCGACGCCGCCGTGGATGGAGCCGCGCCGTGTCGGCTCGGGACCGAGCGCCGGCAGCACCGTGAGTTCGAATCAAGAAGAAAATGCGGCGATTAGTGTACAACCTCTTTGGTGGTGCCGATTAGGCCACAGCTTCATCCAAGGAAACGTTGATGATGATGCTCTTCCGGTGGTGCAGGTGAAGACGGCGGTGTGGGAATGGAGGTGGCGCGAAAGACGAGGGGAACGTCAGGGCGGCTCCTTGGAGGTGGAGGACGGGGTGGTTGAACCGGCGGGACGACCAGATCAACGACGGATCTTCATCCGGTACGGTGGATGAGGGACGTCGAGGTGTTGTTGTGGACGACTTTGTCGGGGAAGAGGCTCCGGCTGGGTGGCGGATGGAGGAGGGTGTGAGGCTTCGTAGGTTTTGCCGACCTTGGTGTACGAATGGGTGGGCGGATGGGATGGGAGTGGGGGAACCACGGCTTAGGGACGCGCTTGTCCGAAATGTGAGGTAAGTTACAAAAGTACCCCCACCGATTTGAGGCGGTTCTTTCGGTTCAGGGGTATCACGGGCATTTCGCGTGTCGGGATTTCACGGGAGGTGGGAGTTTTTGCGCGCGTTGTAATTTTGGAATAGCAAGGCGTGGGTTGAGATCGAGGGAGTTGTTGGAGCACAACGAGACAAATATACATCTTAAATATTTTGGGCTAACAAGGCGCGGGTTGAAATTTCCCGACAAGCCTAACGCGTACTGTACCAAATCAATTCGCACTACAAATGTCATCCGAAACTTTGAATTCATGTTATGTTCAATTAAAATATTTCTCTATGTGTATAATGCATGCAAGCTAGTACTCAAATGAACGTTTTAGTGCATTCCAAACATATATACTACCGCTTCAATATGAACTAAATTTGATTTCGTTTCTCTATTTGAATAAGATCTACAATAATGATTGTTGTGAAGTCAAAGCATTTGAATTCGTTTCTCTATTTTAATAAGATCTACAATCATCATTATTGTCAAGTTAAACCATCGTTTGTGTATTATCTTCACATCACACCACATGATTAGTCTCGAGTTACATATGAACTTTGTGTACTATATGAACTCAAACTCGATTTTCTGAATCCACTTTATGTTGATTTAAAATCATAGTACATTTCAAGCTCTAGCTAGATCTTCACAAACTAAACCATGTCTCATATGTATAATGTGTTTATCACATTATGTATGGTGCCCCCGCTACGCCTACAAGTATTTAGACGTGAGTTGCAAACACCACACATTACCACAAATTCAAATGAAATGTGGGAATGTTCAATATATAGTATTGTTTAGATTGTTCGATATTTAGTTGTAAGAGGCAAACGCCACACACTATCACAAATTCAAATAAAATGTGAGATTGTTCGATGTATAGTATGGTTTAGATTGTTCGACATTTAGCTGTGAGTTGCAAACGCCATGCATCATCACATTATGGTATAACATGTGTAAAACCACAACACGCGTATCACCGCTATATTCATGGATGCATATGTTTAAAACACTATGATCTCCTATTCAAATATATGAATCCACTTTCATATCAAATTATGATCTTTGTTAGTCTCTTACACCCACACAATCCTCTAACCTTTGTAGCTACCACTAACTTTCTCTCGTGCATGCACACACCCTCCTCGCCCTCCCCCTCCCCTCCCCCTCCCTCTCCCTCAGCATTCTATCCATCGTGCACATTCATTTTTTTTCTTTAGGTCATTCTCCCACAGTCTCCACAACTCCTTTCCGACACACACCAATCGATAAACCTCTCCAGCGATGTCTGCCTACAACATACACACGCACCTTCAATCTCCTCCTTTATGTGTCCTTGCCTCGTGTCTCTCATATGGTCCCACACACGTGTAAACTCTCGCCCCTCTTTTCATCGATCTCACAACCGCACACTCCCTCCTATCTAGCTAGTAGCTGGGCCTCTCGCACCACCTCCTAGCTCCATTCTCTCTTTCTATCCGTCTTGCCGGGCCTTATTTTCCTCTAACAAATGGACGTACACCGACCGATCTCCCGCTATACATATAGCTAGCTAGGTCCTTATAACTCATTTTTTTCCACGCGTCGATCGATCTACCTCATTAGTTATGTCTCTCCCTTCCTCCGACAAACAACAATTGATCTACCAATCTAGTTAGGTTTGCTTACCAAACACATGGTTCCCCTTCATCATCCATGGATGTGTCCCGATAGATCTATCATGCACAGGCACACACAGAAACACATCCCCACTCTTATTCATAATATTGCAGTTCCACCCTCAGTTTGTCTAGTAGGCCTCTCCCACCATCTTCGAGAAGCAACTCCATCACCCATCCAGCACTCTACCCCTCTCCCTCCCTCTCTCTCTGTCCTCTCTCTCTGTCCCATCCTATTTCCCGTCCTTTAGTTATGTATGGATGTCGACCGATCTCCCTCAAGACATAGATGGGTCTCTCCTTCTCAACACATATACGAGTCGTTCTACCTCTATAGTTAGGCATCTGCCTACCCCTCCCCCACCCCCTCCCACACACACACACTGATACATCAAGCGCTCTAGTCATGTCTCCCTGCCACACACAAACTTGACCTATGCCCACTGACGTTCTGGTAGCTAGGTCAGTCGCCCTATATCTTTGACTTGCACACACACACACAATTTCGATGGCTCTCTTCATCGATCTCGCCCCACCCACTTGATCCTCTTTTCGACTCTATTGATATCTATTACCCCTCCCTCTCTTCTCGTGGATCGCCCAACCCTGTATATATGATATGGATAGGTCTCCATTTCACACACATTGCATGCAAAATTTTGTTTGAGATGTCATCGACACATATTCCCACAAATACATTCACGAAATCAACCCCCCCCCCCAAAAAAAACAAAAAACACTCACGAACACGCAAACCATTTGTCTAGGTTTGTATCTCTCACACACACCCACGTAGGTGGGGGACATGCACGAAGAGAAGAGGTGCACGCACGGTGCGTGTACTCCCGTCTCTTTCCCAACCACACCCGCGCGGGTACACGGTGGAGCTCATTTCTATACGAAAAGGCAACCCACGTTGTAATTTGACACGTGTACTGGTTGTCCACTAGATGGAGGGAGGATCGTCTACCACGGGTGAACAAACAAATTGCGACTTGACGAGTTATGTTAAAAAGGAGGCAAACCATGTGGGGCCTACCTTAGAGGCAAGGCTCTATACACTGGAGTACTTTTGATGTGTCTCGTCAACTCGCAGAATGAGGAGAAGCTTGCTTGCATGCCGTCTCCCCCGCCCACGGGCGTGGTGGCTCGCAGGATGATGTGAAGTTTGCTTACTACGCCTTACGCCCGCTCCCTCGCCCATGCACGCGGTGGCTCGCAGGACGAGGAGAAAATTTTACTAGTACTCCCTCCGTTTACTCCTCGTCCCTACCTTGGTTAGAGAGATTATCATATTGTTTGTAATATATGTCCTTTAGTAGATTTCAATATGAAATACTAGTACATACTCCAAACACTGATGTATATAGACGTATTTTAGAGTGTAGATTCACTCATTTTGCTCCGTATGTAGTCCATATTGAAACGGACGTAATAGTACGCACTCTCCCTCACCCCTCGACCCTCGCCACGTGGTGGGCCTGCAGCAATTCATTCAGTCTCATATAGCCAGAATGATATATACTACAGTACCATTATTGCTCGACTTCCCGAAGAGGCGAAGAGCCAATCGCAAGTTTAATAGTTTGGAGATGCCAAGCGCAAGGTTTATAAGAGAACGAGTAGTAGGTGTCGCGTCATTTATAAATAAAGTTGTAGTGTGAGGTGGGCCATGTAATCACTGAGCCTGCGTGTTTTCACTGCTCTTGCACTCCTCTGTCGTAAGAATGGAGAAAATTGTAATCTAGTAGTACCTCCTTTCGCCGAAAGCGTGGGACATCCAGAAGTCCTACCACCTCAGTAATAATGACCAATGAGCCGTCAAATCACATAGACCCAGCAGTAAGTTGGACGGACAAAGCAACCATCACTCTTGAATCTGCTTCTCCCTTCAACGCAGGCGCCAGTGAGAGGTCGTGTCCGCTCTGCCCGGGCATGAATGCGGCACCGTCTTGATAACCCACAAGTATAGGGGATCACAACAGTTTTTGATGAGTAAGAGTGTCGAACCCAACGAGTAGCTAAAGGTAGAACAAATATTCCCTCAAGTTCTATCGACCACAAATACAACTCTACGCACGCTTGACGTTCGCTTTACCTAGAACAAGTATGAAACTAGAAGTACTTTGTAGGTGTTGTTGGATGGATTTGCAAGATAATAAAGATTACATAAATAAAAAGTAGGGGTTGTTTAGGTTAAGAAACAATAAAGTAAATATAGCGAGTGTGGAAAAGTGGTGGTAGGAGTTATGAAATTGCCCCTAAGCAATTGACTACTTTACTAGACCGATAGCAAGTATTATGTGGGAGAGGCCACTGCTAGCATGTCATCCCTAACTTGGAATTCTATGCACTTATGATTGGAACTATTAGCAAGCATCCGCAACTACTAATGTTCATTAAGGTAAAACCCAACCATAGCATTAAGATATATTGGTCCCACTTCAATCCCGTATGCATCAATTTCTATACTAGGTTGAAGCTTATGTCACTCTTGCCCTCCAATACATAGTCCTATCAACATACAACTAACCCTATGGTGTGATCCACGCGCGCAATCATATGATGGGCACCAAAGGACAGCAACATAACCACAAGCAAATTAAATCAATCATAGCAATTCACCAACCACCAATAGGACAACGAAAATCTACTCAGACATCATAGGATGGCAACACATCATTGGATAATAATATGAAGCATAAAGCACCATGTTCAAGTAGAGGGTACAGCGGATTGCGGGAGAGTGGACCGCTGTAGATAGAGGGGGGAAGGTGATGGAGATGTTGGTGGAGATGGCGGAGGTGTTGGTGTAGATCGCGGTAATGATAAATGGCCCCCGATGGCGTTCCGGCGCCACCAGAAGCGAGGGGGAGAGAGCCCCCCTCCTTCTTCTTCTTCCTTGACCTTCTCCCTAGATGGGAGAAGGGTTTCCCCTCTGGCCCATGGTCTCCATGGCGTGGGAGGGGCGAGAGCCCCTCCGAGATTGGATCTGTCTCTCTATCTCTCTCTATTTCTGCGTTCTCAGATTCTTCCCTTTCACCGTTTCTTATATTCCCGGAGATCCGGAACTCCGATTGGGCTGAAATTTTGACACGATCTCTATCCGGAAATTAGCTTTCTTGCGGCGAAAGAAGGGCATCAACCACCTTACGGGTCGCCCAAGAGGGTCAGGGGCGCGCCTGGGGGCAGGCGCACCCTCCTACCTCGTGGCCACCTCGGGCACCGTCTCGCGTGGATTTTTCTTCCCAAAAATCATAAATATTCCCAAAAAATCTCCGTTAGTTCTTATTCCGTTTGGACTCCGTTTGATATGGATATTCTGTGAAACAAAAAACATGCAACAAATAGGAACTGGCACTGGGCACTGGATCAATATGTTAGTCCAAAAAATAGTATAAAAAGTTGCCAAAAGTATATGAAAGTTGTAGAATATTGGCATGGAACAATAAAAAATTATAGACACGACGGAGACGTATCACACCGATTCTTTGGAGCGGCTAAAATCGTACACTACACACCATCTCTCTGTAGGAGTAGGTCGATCTGTCGCTCTCTCTAACACACACATGTTGTTAAACACACACACAGGTTCATAGAATAGGAAAATCGTGCGAGTGCGAAGCCACAGGAAGTGATATACAAATGGAGTACGTAC
This sequence comes from Triticum aestivum, assembly GCF_018294505.1. Classification (NCBI taxonomy): domain Eukaryota; kingdom Viridiplantae; phylum Streptophyta; class Magnoliopsida; order Poales; family Poaceae; genus Triticum; species Triticum aestivum. The sequence continues at coordinate 463,617,678 of NC_057794.1, forward strand.
AAGAAGAGAAGAGGTGATGAATATTCCATCAAACCTGGACTGAGGAGTAGTACTCCCTCCGTCTAGGTGTTAAGTCATTGTTGGTGTCAAAACCGGCGGATCTCGGGTAGGGGGTCCCGAACTGTGCGTCTAGGCGGATGGTAATAGGAGGTAGGGGACACAATGTTTTACCCAGGTTCGGGCCCTCTTGATGGAGGTAAAACCCTACGTCCTGCTTGATTAATATTGATAATATGGGTAGTACAAGAGTAGATCTACCACGAGATCAAGGAGGCTAAACCCTAGAAGCTAGCCTATGGTATGATTGTATGTTCTCCCAACGGACTAAAACCCTCCGGTTTATATAGACACCGGAGAGGGCTAGGCTTACACAGAGTTGGTTACAATGGTAGGAGATCTACATATCTGTATCGCCAAGCTTGCCTTCCACGCCAAGGAAAGTCCCTTCCGGACACGGGACGAAGTCTTCAATCTTGTATCTTCATAGTCCAGGAGTCCGGCCGAAGGTATAGTCCGGCTATCCAGACACCCCCTAATCCAGGACTCCCTCAGTAGCCCCCGAACCAGGCTTCAATGACGACGAGTCCGGCGCGCAAATTGTCTTCGGCATTGCAAGGCGGGTTCTTCTCCAAATTCCGTGTACATGTTGAATAATGTCCGGTTTCTTGTAAATGTAGCGCTCCTTGGCTTCTACGCCCAATAATGGCCGTCTTCCACGTGTCAAACGAATACAAAAAGTCAGGGTATTTTTATATTTACACCCCTAGCCGCGCGAATGAGCCACCTATTTAAGGGGACGAGGATTTAGATCCAAACCACACCTTCTCCCCTCCGCGAGTATTCATCAGAGCGTATCCGACAGAGGTCCATTCTATCATGGTCGGCCGCCGTAGCCCCTCCTCTCGCCCTTTCAGCCCTCAGCCTGGAGATTGGAAGAGATGCTACATCCCGCACAGTGAGCTAGTGACGCTCCAGACCAAGGGATTTCTCCCCCCGGCCTATATGGTCCCGGTTCGAGCCGGACTTGCCACCTATAATGGTGGAGAGAAAGCGGAGAGCGCCCCCAATCCCTCCCAAGGAGAGCGGGTATGCCTTGTCCCTTACTTAATAAGAGGGCTCGGATTTCCAATTCATCCGTTTCTCCGGGGGCTCCTAGAGTTCTATGGCCTCCAGCTGCACAACCTCACGCCTGCCTCCATATTGCATATCGCGGGCTTCGTGGCCCTTTGTGAGCTGTTTTTGGGCTGCGAGGCTCATTTCGCGCTGTGGAAAAGGCTATTCTGCCTTGTGCCCCGTTCTCAGAAGGGGTCAATATATCAAGTGGGCGGAGCCAAAGTGTGGCGCATCGCCGGTACCGGATATCTATCTGGAACCCCAAAGAAGGCGTCCGAGGACTAGCCTTCAGAATGTTTTTATATAGAGGACGTCCCGCTGCCGGATCCTGTCCGGATCGGCCTCCCTGAGTTTTACAGTGCTCCCCTAAAGAAGCGCCTAAGCTGGCGTCCACGGAGCCCTCAAAGGGAAAGCAACAAGGACGTTCTTTACCTGATGGGTCAGATAAGATTGTTAGCTCATTCCGGACTAACCATGATCGGAGTCATGGCCGCATGCATCATGCGAGGGGTGCAGCCGCTCCAGTATAGAGGCCACCCCATGTGGGACTTCAACGGGGAGGACGACGCCACCCGCCACGGCCGTAAGGGGACGGATTCGGCTGCCGCTCTAATGAAGACCTTGTCCACTTTGTACAAGGGAGAAGAGGAGGAATTTCTCCGCGTCAACCCACAGGGTGGATTTTCCATGCACAATCCCCCGAGTTGGGTAAGTGGACACTTTTACTTGCCCATCCGTTTTATATTCCCATCGTTAAATATTCAGTCTAACGACTTCAACGCAGGAATTGCGCCAGACTGTTAAAGAAATAAACAGCCCTCCTCCACAACTCGACGATCCGGGACGGTCCCTCGACCCGGCCTCTTAAGAGGATGCGGACTTATCTGTGGAGCTGATTGATGGGGTGTTTCATCAATTGAGCAAGGACAACGCATTGGTGGCCATTACGTCCGATTACCCAGGGCTACTCCCAGCCTCACAGGTAACTGAGACCGAAGTCCCAACACTTTGAAAAGGAGGTGGACTTGGATCTTTTGTCGAGTATCACATCGTCCCTATTCACCGTGGAGTGTAGCGCAGTCAGTTCCTCAGCCGCTAGGGCTTCGGATAGCGCCTCAAGGGCCAGTGCGGCTGTCTTGTTTTCGGCGCAGAGTGCTATGTCCGGATCACTAGCGAGAGTGATGATTCCGTTAGGCCCGGGCATCTTGAGCTTCATGTACCCGTAATGGGGTATTTCTTGGAAGATTGTAAACGCTTCCCGCCCTAGCAGAGCGTGATATCCGCTACTGAACAGGGCCACTTGGAACGCGACCTCTTCGGACCTGTAATTATCCGGCATGCCGAACACCACATCTAGTGTGATTTTTCCTGTACAGCGCGCTTCCCGACTGGGGATTATTTCTCTAAAGGTTGTGCTGCTTCGCTCAATGCGGTTCCAGTCTATTTCCATTTTTTGAAGGGTTTCCTCATAAATGAGGTTCAATCCGCTGCCGCCATCCATGAGTACCTTGGTAAGACGAAAGCCGTCCACTATTGGACTGAGGACCAATGCGGCCGGTATTCGGGTTGTTCGGAATTTAGGTTCATCACTGGCGTTAAAAGTAATAGCCGTGTCACTCCATGGGTTTATTGTTGCTACTTGGTAGACTTCGGCAAGGCTGCGGAGTGTTCTTTTTCGCATATTATTTGATGCGAAAGTCTCGAAGACTATTAATACCGTACTGGTGTCTCTGGGGTGGCTTTCTGTGGCTTCTGGAATTAGAAGATCTTCGCCAATTTTTGCCACCTGCCAGAGTATCCAACATGCTCTAAGGCTGTGAGTTGGTGTGGCGCCCTCTGCACTGTGAATTTTACAGGGTCCATTAAGCCATCCTTCCAGTACGGTTCTGTGCCCTGTAGAGGGCTTTTGCTTTTTGGTATTGAACCCGGGTGTCTGGCGATGATGCACCCTTTTATTTCGGACTGGGTTTGTATTCAAGGCCGGATTGTCCCAAAATTTATTTCAGTTTTCCAGGCGCTTCCCATCGCACAGTACTTTCGTACTATGGACGCCAAGTCAGCAAAGCGTGTAATATCACGACGACTTATGGCGTTGAGGATTCCCTTGTCCGTGCAATTATTGCAGAAGAATGAAATTGCGTCTTCCTCGCGGCAGTCCTTTATCCTGTTCATAACCAGGAGGAATCTGGCTCAGTAATGATGTACTGTTTCTTTGGGCTCTTGCCTAATTTGGTAGAGATCACTTATGTACGGGTGGGTGGGTGGAATCGAAACCTCACCCAATCTGAGACCCAGGGGCCAAGGAGTTTCCGAACTCGGAAATTTGGATTCTTGGATGCTGTCCAATGAATCTAGCCCATCGCCTGACTTTAAGTTCAGGTCTTGAGTGATGTCCTCCCCTCCGCGGGTATCTGGCTTGGAGGGATCGGGAATCCGGACGTAGCTAGTCCTTAAGATAGATGAAGGGTCGCCGCACTGTCCCTCTACCACGGCAACATGATGGGTGACCTGGGGAGATTTAATCTTTCTCAGATCGAGTTTAGGCCCAATCTGGCCGTAATCCATAGCGACTCTCAGGGCGGCGATGCGATCCAAGAGCTCGTTTAGGGAAGAGAGCTCCATTCGATCTAGTTGCTCGGCGAATTCTGAGCTGACGTGAAGATTGCTTTTGATGACACGAGAGGTCATCGTCGGCGCAGCAGCCGAACAGGCGGTCATAAGGAAACGGGATGAAGTCTTCAATCTTGTATCTTCATAGTCCAGGAGTCCGGCTGAAGGTATAGTCCGGCTACCCGAACACCCCCTAATCCAGGACTCCCTCAGTAGCCCCTGAACCACGCTTCAATGACGACGAGTCCGGCGCGCAAATTGTCTTCGGCATTGCAAGGCGGGTTCCTCCTCCAAGTCCTTCATAGAAGATTGTAAACACCAAGAGTAGTGTCCAGCTCTGCAAAATAAGCTTCCACATATTGCCATAGAGAGAATAATATTAACACAATCAAATCTGCTGACGTATTCTGCAGTGCGTCAACACACTACAGCCAAGTCCTTCACTTGAATCGTTTTCACTTTCCCACCTCAGCGTGTTTCGCGAGGTGGTTTCCTTGGCACGTCTTGTCAAAGCAGTGATCGTGTACCCCCCTTTTACGGGATTCTCATCAATACGGATGTGGGTAACCCAATCGCGCCACTTATCACGGCGCTTGGGAGGCAAGTGAGTTTTACTAGGCAGGTGGGGACGCACAACCGCATCCGCCCATATAAGGGGACAAGGATCCACCTTTTTACCTACGCCTTCTTCCTCCTTTGCCTATCCATCTCCTGCGCACCCGAGCTCCAGCGCCCAAGCCCGCACTTCCCACCTCAACCTTCTCCAGCAATGTCCGGAGCGGGAGGCAAGTGGATGGTCTCCTCCGTTATGGAGGGTAAAGTCAAGAAGCTAAGGAAGGTCGGATACCTGTCCAAGGACATCGCGCACCGGCTTCCCGAAGAGGGGCAGCTTCTCCCCACCCCAAGGCCCCATGAGAGGGTAGTATTTCTCCCCCACTTCCTCTGCAGACTGGGTTTTCCACTCCACCCATTTGTCCTGGGGCTCATGTTCTACTACGGCCTAGATTTCCACGATCTGGCTCCGAACTTCATCCTCAACATCTTGGCGTTTATCGTCGTGTGCGAGGCTTTTCTCTGTGTCCGCCCCCATTTTGGCCTCTGGCTCAAGACCTTCAACGTCAAGCCCAAGGTGGTGCGCGGCAGCCAGGCGGAGTGCGGAGGCGCCATGGCGGGCAAGATGGCCAACGTCCTATGGTTCGAGGGCTCTTTCGTGGAGACCCTAAAGGGATGGCAATCCGGGTGGTGTTATATCACCGAGCCGCGCGATCCGGAATGGACCGCAGCCCCCGAGTTTCGATCCGGACCCCCACGCGACTTAGGTCTTGGAAAGAGACGGGCCTGTCGTGGGGTGACGAAAAAGAGGTGACCGGATTGCAAACATGCATCCAGTTCCTGGTGAACAAGCCAGTCCGGCTTGTTAATATAATCCAGGTTATGCTCGTCCGCCGGATCCTCCCGTGCCAACAACGGGATTTTAATTTGTGGGAGTTCGACCCGACGCGGCATCAAACCCTCAGCAGGCTCTTCGACACGACATACGAAGATGCTTGGAAGATGCTATTCAAGGGCGCCGAGGCTCCCGCATCTGCTTCCGAGAACCGCGGATATAGCTCACAGCGTCACGCTAGCGAGGTATGCCATCTACACCTTTTACAGGATGCTAAGCTTTTTTCATAGTTTGACTCTATGCAGGATCTAAACTCCCTTACCTTTGATAGGCTTGGCGGGTGATATCCAGACCGATTAACTGTCTGGCTCCGCTGCCCGAAGACCCAGCCCCAGCTCTACTAGTGAAGCTGCTGGTTCCGGCGCCTTATGTGGTGCCGGAGAAGAAGGCGAAGAAGAAGACGATCACGGGGACACGAAAGAGTGCCCGCAACGTGGTGGTGTCGGACTCGTCATCTGACGAGTCCGAGATGCCCTCCTCCCGCGAAAACAAGGAGGAGGAAGAAGAAAACTCTCCCCCCCCCCCAGCGGAGGGAGGAGAGAAGAGGAAGGCCGCCCCAACGGGGGAGGCCGAGGGGTCTAGGAAAAGGAAGGCCCCTCCGCCGGACTACGCCTCGAACGCCGAAGAGGGCAAAGAGGAGTGGCCAAACAGGGCCAAGCGTCCGGCGAAATCGTAAGTTTGGATATCAGAGTAACTCATGATGTTCCTTTGTTGCACAACTTTCCCTAATGTTGAATGTAATTATGCAGTCCGCCCCGGGCCGAATTCGACGAATCGTCGGGCGGCTCCCTGGACTCATCGGACGTGAACTCAGTTCCGCCCGCTGTCTCCCCCCGCACTGCAGACGACGCCGAAGTGGCATCGTGACAAGCTCCGGGGTAGGAGGAGGTGGTCCCGGAGGGCCGCAAGGCAACCTCCCGGACTCCGGGAGTGAAGGGGATAGGGCTCCCCAGGGCTCTCAGTCCGGCTTTGTGCCGGACACCGCGCCGGAAAATTCCACAGTTCCGGACCGTGGTAGGCGAACTCCTTCCAAGAGGAGCAAGCCTTCTGAGCCGGCGGCCTCCGTCCAACCAGAGGTGCCGGACAATCTGCTGGAGGTGCTTGACGATGCCTCCATCGACGAGGGGCACCGTACTATTATGAGTACGGTGATCCAGAAGGTTCAGTCCGCCAAGAGCGGACTGACTGAAGCTTGCGCTAGCCTTCTAACAGGATTCGAGGTAAGTAAAAATATGTAAAAATATTACCGCATAGACAGTAGCCCCTGATGCTCTGTTTGGCGTTCGGAAAGAAAAGCCGAATAGAGGATCTATTAAATATTGCAGGAGTCTAACAAAAAAGAGTCAACATGCGTATGCAGGCTTCGCTGCTATCCACCGCCGCACTGACTGCGGAGGTGGGTGTCCTGAAGCAGGACCTCGAGCGGACCGAGCAAGAGCTCGGCCTTGCCAAGCGGCGGCTCGAGGAGGAAGAAGGTAAGAAATACCTTACAGAAAAAGTGCCTATAAAAAGGCTTGATTGCAAAAAAGAGTAACAGGATTGTACTGCTTATTGTAGGGGCCACGACTGAGGTGGCGACCCTTAAGCAGGCGCTGTCTGAGGCCGAAAAGAAAACGGCCGCGGAGCGCACCGAGCGAGACAGACTTGGGGCTCAGGTCGGCGAGGTGCAGCAAGAGCTTCAGGCTCTCATGAAACAACATGAGAGTTTGGAGCTGGAGTCGAAGGCGCAAGCATCCGAGCTTGCAACGGCCCTAGAGCTGCCAAGTCTGCCAAGGCCGAAGCCCAAAAGGCCCTCCAAGAGTTGGAGGAGATGAGGAAGATAGCAGCGGGTAAGGCATTCTTTATGCAAAGCAGAAATATAAAAGTGAACTACCTGTTACTTACCCGAATCCGGAGCTCTCCAGGGGCATTCACAGATCTTCCCCGCAGTGTATCCGATGGCACCGCATTCTACCGAGCTGAAGAGGGCAGCTCGACGGAGAAGGTGTTCTGGTCTCAGTATTCTGAGGCCGGACACCCTGTGCCCTTGAGCGACCAGCTGAAACAGCTGGTCGAGCTCCACAAGGCGGCCGAGCAGGCCATGAAGGGCTTCATAGTTCGGCTGTGGCCCGGAGAGGCCCTGCCTGGGAGCTATTTCGGGCTGGTGCGGCGGCTGGTGGAGGCCTGTCTGAGGCCTGAGGTCATCAAGCGCTCCGTCTGCATCGAAGGTGCCCGTCGGGCCCTTGCCCGTGCAAAGGTGCACTGGGGTAAGCTGGACGGTGAGAAGCTTGTGAAGGACGGGCCGCCGCCGGGGAAGGAGCATCGCAAGCCCGAGAACTACTACAAGGATGTTCTTGCAGGTGCCCGCCTTGTGGCGGATGAATGTACCAAGGATGTGATTTTTGAATGAACTCGCTCGTGTTTATCCTGTGCGCTGAAAACTTGTTCATATGCGCTAAGCAATGCTTATTGAATTTAAAATATTACTTTCTGTGCGGCCGTTTATCAAAAATTGAGAGATGGCCAGTCGTCGGCTTCTGCCCCCATGCCACTAGTGCTGGGGTGTTCGGGATAAACCTGAGCGCTCTTTTTCCCATAGTTGGGTCCTTCGAGGGAGGCGCTCAGCACAACGAACCAGGCAATCGGACTATAATGCTTGAACACTCTCACTTAGCCATAGAACTCTATAATTTTAAATTTCGGCGAAGCCCCTAGTTCGGAAGACCGAGTTCGGGGCGCTATCCACGCCTTGGCCGGACAAAGCCAGCTCCTCGCTCGAAGCGGCATAAGCCTTTAGGGACTCGAAAAACCTCTCGAACAGCGACCGGTCTCTCGCCACATCATGACAGTCAGTTTTAGCTTTCTCCACTGAGGTGCTTAACCCAGCTGAACCGGGGCACAATCGCAGTGGTTCTCCTAGTGCTACCTTAGCCGATAGAGCGGAACGTAAGGCACCAAAACATAGGAGCCGGGCAAACCCAACTATTGACCCAAATCATGATTCGGAGCCGATGCATATAGTGCTATAAGTTCGGGGTGCCGCACTTGTGAAAGTGTACGGACTTCTCACACCATTATGAGGGGTACTGAAGCCCCTGGCGTGTTTGCCGTACCATGGTGTACGGGTGCAATCATGTCATTTAATAAACATAAATGTGAAAAGAAGATAATGCAAAAAATAGACAAGAAGCTAAGCATTGTTTATAGAGAGGCTATTTATCAAAGCCGAACGATACAAATAGTGCGGTAAGCAAAAGATATTGGACTATTCAGTATGTCCTGACCAGGGGCAGGCCACGGAATTGTATTTAAAACAGGTATACCGCTCGTAACAGAGACCACCTGGGAGTTCCATAATGCGGCATGGCTTGTCTGCCTCCCTGGATCTTGCATCGTTTGTGCGGCAGTCGAATTGCCGAACAGGTCGTCCGAAGTATGGAGTCCTGAAAGTAAGAAAAAATTAAAAAAAGAATCCGGCAGCCCCTAGTACGTTTTAAGCCGTATTTTGGGCGTGCCGTTATTGTGCCCCTTCCCCTGTGCCCATGGTATTTCAAGGGCGTAGTTATGTACGCGAGGTACTGGTTTCGCTATGTCGCGAAAGCTGGGGTTGGGGCCGCATTGCTACGCTTGCTCAGAGTGTGCCAGGCGGTCCTGCTGTGGGTTACTCCGGGCGCGCTTGGCAGTGTCTGGCTTTTTAATGGCCGGACTGGAGAATTGCCTGAGAAGGCTACTTTGTACCTCCGCTGCGAGAGCCGCCGTATGCTCCTCCGTACGGAGGGAGCGTTCGGTGTTTCCGTTGACCGTAATTACTCCTCGAGGGCCTGGCATCTTGAGCTTGAGATATGCGTAGTGCGGCACCGCATTGAACTTTGCGAATGCGGTTCGTCCGAGCAGGGCGTGATAGCCACTGCGAAACGGGACTATATCGAAGATTAACTCTTCGCTTCGGAAATTGTCCGGGGATCCGAAGACCACGTCAAGTGTTACTGAGCCTGTACAGTTGGCTTCTACACCTGGTATAACGCCTTTAAAGGTCGTTCTTGTGGGCTTAATCCTTGAGGGATCTATGCCCATTTTCCGCACTGTATCCTGATAAAGCAGGTTCAGGCTACTGCCGCCGTCCATGAGGACTCTTGTGAGATGAAATCCGTCGATGATTGGGTCGAGAACCAATGCGGCGAAGCCGCCATGACGGATGCTAGTGGGATGGTCCCTTCGATCAAAAGTGATCGGGCAGGAGGACCATGGGTTGAACTTTGGGGCGACTGGCTCCATCGCGTATACGTCCCGTAGCGCACGCTTCCGCTCCCGCTTGGGAATGTGGGTTGCGTATATCATGTTCACCGTCCGCACTTGTGGGGGAAAGCCCTTCTGTCCATTGTTGTTCGGCGGCTTGGGCTCCTCGTCGTCGCTGTGCAGCCCCTTGTCTCTGTTTTCGGCCCTTAACTTGCCTGCCTGCTTGAACACCCAACAATCCCTGTTAGTGTGATTGGCTGGCCTTTCGGGGGTGCCATGTATCTGGCACAAGCGATCGAGTATTCGGTCCAAACTGGACGGGCCCTGAGTATTCTTTTTGAATGGCTTTTTCCGCTGACCGGATTTATAGCCTTTGAATCCGGCATTGACTGCCGTGTCTTCATTGCTGTCGCTGCTAACGCGGCGTTTTTGCTTATTCCGACGTGTCCTGCCACTTTTGTCCTTGGTATCCGAATTACCAGGGTTCTTTGATAAGTTGTTACTGCGAGCTAGCCAGCTGTCTTCTCCCGCGCAAAAGCGGGTCATGAGTGTCGTGAGGGCTGCCATGGATTTCGGCTTTTCCTGTCCCAGGTGCCGGGCAAGCCACTCGTCGCGGATGTTATGCTTGAAGGCTGCTAGGGCCTCTGCGTCCGGACAGTCGACTATCTGGTTTTTCTTTGTTAGGAACCGTGTCCAGAATTGTCTGGCCGATTCCTCTGGCTGCTGAATTATGTGGCTTAAGTCGTCGGCATCCGGTGGTCGCACGTAAGTGCCCTGGAAGTTGTCGAGGAATGCGGCTTCCAGGTCCTCCCAAGAACCGATTGAGTCTGCTGGCAAGCTGTTAAGCCAATGCCGGGCCGGTCCTTTAAGTTTGAGCGGGAGGTATTTGATGGCGTGTAGATCATCGCCGCGTGCCATGTGGATGTGAAGGAGATAATCCTCGATCCATACCGCCGGATCTGTTGTGCCATCGTATGATTCGATGTTTACGGGTTTGAAACCCTCTGGGATTTTATGATCCATTACTTCATTCGTGAAGCATAGCGGGTGTGCGGCGCCTCTGTACTGGGCTATATCACGACGCAGCTCGGAAGAGCTATGTCTGTTGTGTTCGGCCCGGCCGGATTTGTTGTATCCGGAGTGAAGATCATTGTCACATGCCGTAGGGCGCCTGCGCGATCCGTAGATCGATCTTGTTTGTCTTGCCTTATCCTCCAGTATGTCTCGCAGGTCGGGCGCATTTTCCCGTGCCTTAGTTGAGCGGCGTCGGGGCATGGCTTGGGTGGAGGGCCGAGAGGCCTCTCTGTCGCGGCCGCGAGGTGGCCGGTCTGCCATGTCATGCGCTGGTGATGTAGGTGCTTCCTCCTCTGATCGGGGTAGCGGCCTGCGCTTTGGGTAACTCTTGGAGGGGCGTTCGAGTTCATACTCTTCGGCCGCAAGGACTTCAGTCCATCTGTCAGCTAGCAAATCTTGGGCAGCTCTAAGCTGTTGCTGCTTTTTCTTGAGGCTGCTTGCCGTGGCTAAAAGCCTGCGTTTAAAATGCTCTTGTTCGGCGGGGTCTGATGGTATGACGAATTCGTCGTCATCGAGGCTTGCCTCGTCTTCGGAGGGAGGCGTATAGTTATCATCCTCGACCTCTCGGTCTGCCGCTCTCTCATGAGGGCTGGCTTCTCCATCTTCCTGTGCCGAATCTTGCTGAGGTGGGTGTTCTTCGGCGCTATCCGGGGTAGTATTATCTCCCGTGCCGGAATCACCGTTTTTGCTTTGGCGGGATTTAGAGCGGCGCCGCTGACGCCGGCGCTTTGGCTGTTTCTTGGGGGTGTCATCCCCCACTGTTCCATCGCCATCTCCATCTTTTGGAGTATCCACCATATATATGTCATATGACGAGGTGGCCTTCCAGCGCCCTACAGGTGCTGGTTCCTGTTCGTCTCCTACATCGTCGTCCATGCCGTCGATGTCTTCGGAGCCGAAGTCAAGCATGTCGGTTAGATCGTCGACAGTGGCTACAAAGTGGGTGGTGGGTGGGCTTTGAATTTCTTCATCGTCCGTATCCCATCCTCGCTGACCGTAGTCCGGCCAGGGCTCTCCTGATAAAGAGAGAGACTTGAGAGAATTCAGGATGTCGCCAAAAGGCGAGTGCTGAAAGATGTCTGCGGCGGTGAACTCCATTATCGGCGCCCAATCGGATTCGATTGGCAGGGGCGCGGGGGGTTCGGAGTCCGGGAGGAGTCCGGATCCTCGGAGTCACGGGTCGTGCAGAGTGCGGGGCTAGCGTTCGGCTCGATCGCTTTGGGATCGCAGCCCCCGAGGTGACGTCCAACCGCTCATCCTCGATTGGCGCAATAGGCTCCGAGTTAGGGGTCAGAACCGATGCGTGTGCGGCCTCCAGGACACTGTCCGGGGGCAGAGCTAGATCATGCCCCTCGAGATAGTGCGGCGCGCTTGGCCGTGGCTCGAACCCGTCGAAGATCAAGTCTCCGCGGATGTCAGCCGTGTAGTTTAAGCTTCCAAACCTGACTTGATGGCCAGGGGCGTAGCTTTCGATCTGCTCCAGGTGGCCGAGCGAATTGGCCCGCAGAGCGAAGCCGCCGAAGACGAAGATCTGTCCGGGGAGAAAAGTCTCACCCTGGACCGCATCGTTGTTGATGATCAAAGGAGCCATCGGGCCTAAAGGCGACGACACAGAGGAACTCTCAATGAAAGCACCAATGTCGGTGTCAAAACCGGCGGATCTCGGGTAGGGGGTCCCGAACTGTGCGTCTAGGCCGGATGGTAACAGGAGGCAGGGAACACGATGTTTTACCCAGGTTCGGGCCCTCTTGATGGAGGTAAAACCCTACGTCCTGCTTGATTAATATTGATGATATGGGTAGTACAAGAGTAGATCTACCACGAGATCAAGGAGGCTAAACCCTAGAAGCTAGCCTATGGTATGATTGTTGTATATGGAGTTGATTGTCTACGGACTACAACCCTCCGGTTTATATAGACACCGGATAGGGTTAGGGTTACATAGAGTCGGTTACAATGGTAGGAGATCTTGAATATCCGCATCGCCAAGCTTGCCTTCCACGCCAAGGAAAGTCCCATCTGGACACGGGACGAAGTTTTCAATCTTGTATCTTCATAGTCCAGGAGTTCGGCTGAAGGTATAGTCCGGCTACCCGAACACCCCCTAATCCAGGACTCCCTCAGTGCCCTTGTTGCAGGGCCGCATCCGAGATCTCCTAGAAAGAGACATCAGTCTGGTCGTGGTGCCGCGGGTTATGTTAATTCGCCGAGTTCTGCCCTGCAAACGTCGCCCCCTCCGCCTGTGGGAGTTCAACCCGGAGGGACCACGAGTTCTCCAACATTTTCTTGGCATGACGCCCGTGGAGATGTACAAATTGTTCTTCGGACCACAAGTAGTGTGTCCGGATACTCAAGTAAGTAGCCATGTGCTCGGACTCGCAATCCGCACATTTATCATAAAATTGCCCTTAAAAGAGATGTCCTTTAAACATGAGTGGATAGCGAAAGCAAAGCTAATCAGGTGTCCGACCCCCCTCCCCGAGACCACGCCGGGTCCCGTGCTAGCCAGGATGTTGGAGGTTGTGCCTTCGGAGGAAAGCGAGGGAGGGGACAAGGAAGCTACAGCCTCCTCGAAGAAGGTTATCCAGAAGGGAGGAATCAAAAATTCCTCTCCCCAGGGGAAGAAGAGGACCGCCTCTGACGACCCGGAGACCATGTCCTCAAAGCGGGGGAAGAAATCTTCGTCAGAGGGTCCTATGCCGGGGGATACTTCGGCCGAATTATGCCCTCAAGGGGATCATCCCTCCACTGAGTCGTAAGTAGAGAGGAGTTTTTCTTTTTAAGAAATGAGAGAAATCCTTGCGTTATATCTGAGAAGAGTAATCGAAAATTTACCTTGTAGCTCGGACCTTAGCCCTTCTCAGCAGAGCTCGTCTTCGGGGGATCTTCTTCCGGAGATGATGGAGAGTGGAACGCCTCCCCCTGCCGTACCGCCTTGCGAGGCGGGCGATCCTGAGGTATCGTCGCGGAGGGTTTCTCCGAATCTGGCAGGGCCGGAAGGTAGTCATATGGCCCCCCCAAAGCCCTCCGTGTCCGGCCTTCGAAAAGGGCCATCGGACGAGCCCGACACCGTCCGGTGCGCGGTCGGAGGAGCTGAAGGATCTGCTAGGGCGAGCATCTATCTCAGAGGAGCACCATGCATTGATGGGTACGGTGATTGAGAGGATTTCATCCGCGGAGAGCGGATTACACGAGGCCGTCAGGAGTTTACTGGCAGGTTTTGAGGTACGCAAAATAATGTATCCTTTTTGGACAGTTGCGCATAAGTAAGATGCGCCCTGTGTAGATAGTAGCCCCTGAGACTCTGTGTGTTCTCAAAAATGATGGTGCGTTGAGGATCATAATCCCAGGTCTAATATGCCGCCTTAATACGTAGGTGGCGAAGTGTCCAGTGGCAAGCCGGACTGATGAATTTGTCGAGCTAAAGCGGCAACTTGACGTGGCAGATGACAACATCACGCTTGTCAACAAGCGGCTTGACGAGGCACAAGGTATGTAATTCCTTCGGCGGCACCTGGTAAGAGGAGCTTTATGCCAGTATCTTACAATGTGTGCGCTTGATGCAGATGGTGCTGCTGCTAGGGAGAATCTTCGGCGGAACTTGCCCGAGCCAAGGAGCAAGCCAGGAAAAGTGATGCGGCTGCCTTAAAGGCAATTGAAGAGCTGAAAGCCGAACAAGCTGCTCACTGCCGAAGCAAGAAGGAAATGGTCGTGAAGCTGAAGAACGCTGCTGACCGTTGCAAGCTTCTTGAAAAAGAAGATCGGGCGGAACAGACGGACTTGGAGAAGGCCGTTGCCGATGCCAAGGATGCTCGCTCTGCGATGAGAGCTATGAAGGAGGAGCTGCGTTAGGCCGGAGAGATCGCGGCTGGAAAACCCTTTATGCTGCGGAGGAAGTTCTGTGATCCTAAACATGCTCCGTTAGACCGGATGTGGAGTACGATGGACACCTATCTGGATTTGGCAGCGAGTGCCGCAGATGCGGCCGAACACTTCCGAGATCAAGAAGATCGCGAAGTGGAAAAGCTCTTTTGGTCGCAGTTCTACAATCCGTTGTTATTAGCCAGTTGTTTGGCCGAATGGGCCGAGCTAAATAGGTTGTCCGGACTCGCCATGAAGTATGTCATGAGTCATCTGTGGCCAGAGAGGCCAGAGCCGAAAAGTTATTTCAACTTGGTGCAGCAATTCCTTGGTGCGGCGCCGCATATCAATGCGATGAAGAGGTCAGCGTGCATAGAGGGTGCGCGGATGGCTCTTGCCCGTGTCAAGACGTACTGGGCGAAAATGGAGGCCACAGCTGTTGCATCCCCAGACTCGGATGGAAGCCGAGTACCTGCCGAGCACTATTTTCAGGAAGTTCTGCAAGGCGCTCGTTTAATAGAGACGCAGTGCTCGAAGGATACTATATTCGAATGGCATATATTATTGTAAAACAATATTTTGATAAATTGTAGAAGCTTTTTATACTTGTGCCTGCAAGTATTATAATACCTCATGTGCGGCCGTTTAACATATATGTATATATAATCTGAAAGATGGCAGTCGTCGGCTTCAGCCCCCACGCAAATAATGCGGGGGTGTTCGCAGAAGGCGCATTTTCACACTTGATCCAACGTCTTGGTCCTACAAAGGAGGTGATAGCGCAGCAAACTAGGCAATCGGACTATGATGCTTTATCACTTTCACTTAGCCATAGGAGTTTCATAGTGAGGCTACTTATATAGCCCCTGGTGGCGCCTGCGCTCGCCCTAACTCGGGGCGCGTATGTGCCTGGCCGGGAAGCGGCCCTTCGTTAATGCGGAGGAATCCTAAAGATTCCGGTAAGTCATCGAGTGGTTGACCAGTCTCACGCTATATCATGACAGTCAGTTTTCGGCTTTCTCTACTGAGGTGCTCGCCTGGCCGAACCGGGGCACAATCGCAGTAGTTCTCCTGGTGCCGCCTTAGCCGATAGAGCGGAACGTAAGGTAGCAAAACACAGGAGCCGGCAAACCCAACATTTGACCAAAGACATGATTCGGAGCTGATGCATATAAGGCCAAACTCGCGACGCCGAACACTCCCTAAGGTATTCGGTCTTTATGAGGGCGGGCGGGATAATGCCCTTAGTAATAAGCCCCTAGTGTCCAGGTACGCACAAAACTCTGACGTGGCCACATGCCAAAACGCCAGCCTCCTCCTTGGTTATACCAAGAAACCAGGGGATGTGTATCAACAAGAGACAGTAAAAAAGGTTTACGCAGGGTCTTAATCTAAAAAGAATCCTTGGAACGGGTCCCTGTTGCACGTCTGCGCCTGTGTCTCCGTTGTGCCGTATCCTGGACGGGCGTAGCATGGTGTTCATCTGTAAAAGAGAGGAACTTAGTTTGAGAAAGATCATGCCGAACATGAGTTATACTAAATAAACGAAGTATAAATCGAAATGGGTAAAATTGAACTTTATTGTCCCTTGTTTTATATGCGCGGAGCCCCTAATATAGGGGTATACGGCTATTAAGCCTTTATCAATTGTATGTTTATGCCGGACTCGTCTAGCCGTGTTCGTGGTCTTGAAAACCTGTTTACGTGCTTTGGCTGGTGAAGCCGCTTTATTGTGGGGCTGTTAAGGCAGCCGCACTGTCTTCCGCGCGGGAGGAACATTCAATGTTTTCCCTTTAATGAGATGATGCCTCGTAGACCGGGCATCTTAACCGTAAGAGATGCATAATGCGGTATTGCGTTAAAGTGGGCAAAAGCTTCGCGTCCCAGCAGTGCTTGATAGCTACTTGAGAATGGGGCGATGTGGAAAGTTAGCTGTTCGCGATGGAAGTTATCGGGGGAGCCGAACATAACTTCTAGCCGGAGAGAACCCATGCAATGGGCATCCGGGCCTGGCGTTACCCCTTGAAAGGAGGTTTTGCTATGGCAAATTTTTGTTGGGTCTATCCCCATGTTGCAGATTGTGTCCTGGTATAACAGGTTTAGTACATTGTCGCCGTCCATCAGGACATTTGTAAAGTGGAGTCCGCTGATTATTGGATCTAATACCAAGGCAGTCCATCCTGCATTCCGGATACTTCTAGAGTAATCCTGATGGTCGAAGGTGATTGGTTTTAACAACCATTGGCGAGACTCCTTTGGGATAGGACGTATGGCGCGTATCTCTGTTGGCGCCATTCTGTTCTTCACGTGAAGTAAGTTTACTGTTTTGACTTCTTGTGGGAATTTTTTTTGTTTCCTGGTGCTCTGCTTGTGGGGTTCGTCGTCGTCCTCACTTGGTGTATCGAGCCCCTTGTGTTCGGCGTTGAGTTTGCCGGATTGCTTGAAAACCCAACAATCTCTGTGGGTATGGTTCGCGGGCTTCCCAGGAGTACTGTGTATTTGACATATCTTGTCCAATATTTTGTTTAAGTTCGATAGCTCGTCCCTATTATCCTTGAGGGGCGGCTTTCTCTGATTCTGCCGCGAGCTTTTGAATCCGGCGTTGACCGCCGTGCTCTTTGGGTTGTTTCCCTTATTTCGGCGCTGGTCCTTGTTGCGTCGGGGTTTTCCGTTTCCATCCCTAACTTCAGATGTACTTGGGTCGCTGGTGCTACATCTTGCCAACCAGCTGTCCTTTCCTGCGCAAAAGCGGGTCATGAGGATTGTTAATGCGGCCACTGTTCTTGGCTTTTCTTGGTCGAGGTGTCTAGCGAGCCATTCGTCTCGAACGTTATGCTTATAAGCTGCTAGGGCTTCGGCGTCCGGACAGTCGACTATCTGATTCTTTTTAGTAAGAAATCTGTTCCAAAATTTCTGGGCTGACTCTCCGGGCTGTTGAGTTATGTGACTGAGATCGTCTGCATCCGGAGGGCGGACATAAGTCCCTTGAAAATTTACCCGGAAAGCATCCTCAAGCTCTTCCCAACTTCCAATGGTGTTTTCGGAAAGGCCTTTGAGCCAATGTCGGGCTGGCCCTTTAAGCTTGAGGGGTAAGTATTTTATGGCGTGGAGGTCATCTCCTCTGGCCATGTGTATGTGGAGGATATAATCCTCGATCCAGACCCCAGGGTCTGTTGTTCCGTCGTACGCCTCTATGTTTACGGGCTTGAATCCCGCTGGAAATTCTTGGTCCAGCACCTCATCGGTGAAACATAGGGGGTGTACGGCACCCCTGTATTTGGGTGTGCCGTGATGTTCGGATATTTGTTGTGTTGCATTGCTTACTAGAGGTTGCTTTCTTGGCTCGTAGATAGATCTGGCTGGGCCATCTTTTTGATGCGGATCCTTTGGTGGATCACGTGCCGGCTTGTGTGCGGCGCCGCTTGCCGCTCCATGCTAGCCATGCGGTCGTCTATCCGACCAGGTGGCTTTCCTATTTATTGACTGCGGGGGCTCTAAGGCCTCCTTGTCAAATTCAGGCAGTAGCTTTCGCTTTGGATAGCTTTTTGTGCGGCGACTGCCGCCATATTTGTTTGCGGTGTTGAGTACTTTGCTCCATCTGATTCTGAGTGCATCTTCCGCAGTTTTGAGCTTCCGCTTCTGCTTTTTCAGGCTACGCACAGTGGCGACGAGCCTTTTGTGGAGGTTCTTCTGCTTCATGAGCCTATCCGGTGTAAGGTCGTCTAGACTATTGTTTTCGTCGGGGACGGGGTGTTCCACGTTGCCCTGTTCGGATGGTTGCTCGAAGGCATGTTCGTCGTCCGCCGGCTCGTCCTGCTCTATGGCTGGGTCTGTATGGCTGCTGTCTCTGATATTCCGAAAATGTTTAGCATCTCAATCCCCTCCTGGCCTTGTTGCTAGCGAGTGTTGTTACTTAGGGAGCGTTTGGATCCTTAGCAAGAACAGCTTATAGCATAGTCAGGCAAGGTTAGGCATTTGGAACTGTTAAAATATGTTAGCTTTTTTGGGCTAGCTAGCTTGGGTGGGCTAGAAAAACCTTGCTAGCTCAGGAGAGCCAGATCGGCTCGCTTCCGACGGTAAACTTCGCGTACTAGTAACATAGACTAGTAACATATGCATGTTGTACTAGTCCAAGTTACTCACCACTATGACCAGCCTAAGCAATGTAACCAAACGCTCCTTACTCTGCCTTGTTATCTCCCCGGAAATCCAATGCATGGAGCACAACTACGCGTTGATCAGTCAAGAAATAAAAGCCGGCTTGCATGCGAGTTAATACGTGGCCCTGCATGGTAGCTAAAACGGAATCTCTTAGTTGTTTGGATTAATTGTTGCGTTTAGAGACAGAAATCAGGGCTTTGATTGGAGGAATGACCAGTCAAGTTTCCCCTTCTCCTCCAATCTGCTTGCACCTTGGTCCCGCTGCACCTTCTAACATGACTTATTACACCTAGACGGAGGGAGTCGTACGAGATACGGTGGCACACTGACTTAGGTCGAATACAAGTGCCCAAAATTGTGTGCATGTTATAATAAGGATTCACTTAAAATAGTACGTGAGCGAACAAAGGGATCAATTGGACAGTGTTCCCGAGCAGTAGCGAGATGTGTGAGGTAAGATACACCGTTGGCGCTTTTAATTTTTCTTATTAATTTGTTTGTTTCACCCTCTGACTCATGGGACCCAACGTACTACGTGGAGAGAGGTAAGGTGACTAAGGCTGCATTATTACTGCACCACTGTGGATAGTCTTAACACCAAAGCCACATGACACAATTCTGATTTAAATCCCAATGACTCCCACACACACACAAAAACACGGTATGCTTGTCACACAAATGCAGGAATGTATAAAAGGTCATTTTCCTCTCGTTGAACATAACGGGAGGGTTGTGTAGCTGGTTAGCCTGTTCGCTCATCAAACTTGAGGTCTCGGGTTCGATAACTACACTTGAGCATAATTCGTGCCAGGAGGATTCTTTGACTGGTCAAAATGGATGGATACGGTGCTATACGATCTCGTAGTGACTGTATAATCACCTCATCACGTATAAGGTGTAGCCTCGGCGCTTGTTTTCTAGGGTTCGCACTCTTCACACTCTCTCCAGTATATATATATATACACGCTGGAGCCTCAGCGCTTCTAGTTGCTCTCTTCACACTCTCTCATCCTCTCCAGATCTAAACAAGATTTCGTTGGCCTATCTCTCTCCCCTCACTTCTGGTCTGCTTGTAGTTGCTCTCTTCACACTCTCTCACCCTCTCCAGATCTAAACAAGACTTCGTTGGCCTCTCTCTCCCCTCACTGCTGGTCAAAGAGTCGGCAGGATCCGTCCGCCGGGAAGGGAAGGAGGCTTAACGCTGTCGTCGTCGGCGAGGGAGGGAATCCACTACCGACGCAGTTGTTCACTTTCACCCAGCGGCGGCGCGGGAGGGCCTCTGACCCCTTCTTCTTCGCTGACATACATAGTGTGGGTCGAACGGCTTATGGTCGCCCACCGAACCACACCCCAAGAACCTTAAGGTATAATTTACTTATTCCACATGCATTGCTCTAGCTGCATGTGGGCTTTTTCCGCTTTTGCATTCGAATCTAGGTGCTGGATCAAACAGGAAAGTAGTGGGGAAAGTTGTATACCATGAATCTAGGATGTGGTTCAAAGAGCAAAGGAATGGGGGAAAGTAGTGGGAAAAGTTGTATAGCATGAATCTAGGACGTGGTTCAAAAAGGAAAGGAGGGGGGAAAGATGTGGGGAAAGTTGTATTGCATGAATCTAAGACGTGGTTCAAAGAGGACAGGAATGGGGGGAAGTAGTGGGGAAAGTTGTATAGCATAAATCTAGGACGTGGTTCACGGAGGAAAGGAAGTGGGGAAAGTACTAGTACAGACTGGCTATCCAGCACCTATGTTGGTCGGAAATGGAAAACGATGACAAACGCAATATGCACATCTGTAATGAACTAGTCTTTTGTTTTGGGGGACAAGGCTGTAGAGTTTGAGCAGGACTAGATTTGCTGCGCTCACATAGGGAAAGGTGTCTAAAGATAACAAAACTGGGACCAACACAAATATGCTCCTTGGTTGTTTGTTCTTTGTTGCAACAGACTGTGCATCACCCCAGTACATCGGTAGATGCACATGGTGCTGATGCGTCCACTGTCCCGTGCAACTCTTTAGTTGTTGTTAATCTAAGGCCCTGTTTGGTTAAAAACTCCCTAGTCCCTACCTGCTTGGTTCCAGGGACTAAACATGGACTAGAGGTTATTAAATGACATGCTAAAAGACCATGTTACCCCTAGTAATGAACTAATGGAGACAAGGTGCGATGCGTGGCAGGGGCAACTATTGGAAAAAGTCCCAAAAAGACTCTCCCTCGGGATCTTCTTTCTTTAGTCCCAAATGCCCACTTTTAGTCCCTAAAAGTCCCTCCTGTTTGGTTTAGATGGGACTGACACAGATTTTTTTTAGTCCCTCCACCAAAATGTCCCTGTAAACAAGCACCCTCTAATAATGCCGCTGGAAAATTGATGCAATGCCACAGTTAAAAGCAAATTACATGTTTAACAAATTTTATTGTTAATATAATCTCTTTGTTAATATTAATCAATGCCACCGTTTGAGAAATGCTACTGTCTTTCTTTCTTTCCCATTTAGATAAGGTAGATGCTTCTTTTTGTTAGCTTCGGTGTCATCCACCGTTATTGACCACTAGTTATTTCCTTTGCACCTCTGTGTAAGCAGGGTTATCTACTTCACCTTGTTGCCATTGTGACCTTTTGTTGCACTACACAAAACACTTTTTGTTTTAAGAGTGTTTTGTGCAGTTCAACCAAAGTGTCACACCAACAACGTTGCTTGATTGCTTGATCTTAGTGGAACTGCACAAGAGGAGATCTTACTTCCTATCCGTGTTGGCAAATTTGCTTCAGATCTTCTTCTTGTGAGTTGTTTGAATTCCGCGTCATGAGAGGTCAGTACTAGCCTTCTTTCACATGATTTTGCAGTGTGCTTTCATATGTTGTGCTACTTGTATGGTAATGTTGCTTGATTCTAGTGAACTGCACAAATGAAGACAAGACTTCCAATCTGTATGTGTACCGCAATATCCCATTGAGGTAAGATAAGGATATTTCACAACTGTTGGCCTATATTTTGCCACTTTCATCAGAAAATTAATGTCATTGTTTAGTGATATACTTGTGCAACCTAATTGACATGCCAAATCTTACATTGAAGGCAAAGCTTGTCTACTATTGAACCGAGTGATGAAGGGGAAGAACAAGCGGAAGAAAAACAAAAATCAACTCTTGGTACTATAATGAAGCACTGGAACTGTGATGACACAAGTAATGATATAGTTTTGCATCTTAATTTATTGCTATGGCTGGAACGAGCAATTGTTTTGCCACTGATTTGATGCCACTCTTAATGTAATACGTAATTATCTCTACTTGTGCAAACAGGGATCTTCTTTGAAGATACCATATATTTTAGTGGAACTACACAATAAGATGTTGGAAACATTAATCTAATCGAGGAGTATATAGTAAGCATGGCCACCACAGTAGATAGCAACAGATGGTTCCGAAGAAGTGCTTCATCTGTATGCTCTACACAATAAGCCTCCCGACAAAGGTTGGTACTCGCCCACTGATTTCATCCATATGATTGAGCTTTGTCATCTCTATTGGTGTTGTGCTACTGTTTAGATACTGTCATCAAAAAGTGGTATTGTCCTTCAGAAGTGCTTCATCTGTGCTGTTTTAAATATTTCCTTTCCTTTTTTCGAGCAAACAGGGATGCTAGGATTTAGTTATCCTCTTGTCTTTGAACAACAGGATCCTCCTCCTCTGAAGAAGAATACGGAGTACATGAAGTGACTAGTTCCGATTATGCCAGGATGAAGAAGCCCTGTCTATCTTCTCATCGGAAGGAGCAGTTGAAGGATGGTTACATTACTCCCCACAAGACCAAACTAACTTCAGCTCAGAAGGACTGACAAATCTCCATTTTCTTGCTGTGATGTGCGAGTACAATGTTGTTCTAGGATTGTTTCCGGTGAGTTCCATTTTTCTAAAAGTGTGATGTACATGGACCATGTAGGTGCCTGTTTAAACTGTCAATTCATAGTACAGTTTGCTTTATACTAATCGCTTTCTTTGTATTTGTGCAAATAGGGGTGCTCAACTTGATTTCAATGTGAACTGCACAAAATGTTCATGAATGCATCGAATCACTCATTTCCACCACAAGAAATGAGGTGCCGATAAGTTCAAGGCATTGCAACATATAAGGGCGAAATCATACAAGCTACACACGAATTTGGTTGATTTTGGTGGAACTGCACAAAAAGAACAGCTGGTTTATTTAGCACGAGGTGCCATGTCAATGTCCGAACTGATGGCAAACCCTGCCCATTCCACAAACGTAGGCATTTGATATTTTGGAATGGGAAAACCTTGTCAAATTTTGCTCATTGATTTTAGCAAGAAGACATGCGTTTGATATTTTCAAATGGGACACCCTTTGCTGTCAGTAGCGTCGATCCATTTTTTCTTTGTTCTTTAGTTGTGAAGTAAATATTGGCTCTGACATGTGAATCACTGAGATGCATCATCATCGGTTGTTTTGAATGCTCTTTACGAATTGCCAGGCCTGTGTGTTTGATTGCAATGTACTGGAATGCTAAAAAGCTGCTCAAACTCTTTGTACTCCTTTCGTTCCTTTTTACTTCGCACATTGTGAAAGTGCATACTTTTTTCCTATAAGATTGGTCAAAGTAGAGATACTTTGACTGCAGACAAAACTTGTATCCGGACTAGAAAGGATCGGAGGGAGTACATGTGAAACTGCTGCAAACGAGGTGATCACCCTGGGAATAATGCTAGTACGTATTGTTTTGCATGTTCATCCAATGCCAGTGATACAAGAATTCGAACTAATCAAAATAAATTCATTCATACACGGTTGGATTTCATATAAACATGTCGGATTTCATTACATTTCATACATTCTTCAACTAAAAAGGGGTGCGTTGGAGGTATAATTAATTAACCAAAGCTACCCACTTGTGTCCGGCTGAGCCGAATAGAAGCTTCGGTGACTTAACTGCAGGTGCAGTTGCATAACTGACATGTGGCCCAGATGCCTGTTGGGACCATGTGTCAGTCCGCCAACTGCACCAGTAGTTAAGTAGAAGCAGCGTCCTTCTCCAACATAGCTCTCTGACTCCACGTCGCCGCCAAGAAGCTGACCGGCCGTCAGTGGTCAACCCGCCTAGCTTGTCATAGCGATTAGGGCAACTAGGAGCCCAATGATCAGGATCCCCACATGACAAACACCTTTATTATTGTCATTCTTCCTCTTGAAGTTCGTGTGTTGCACAGCCTTGTTCTTCCCATCAAACTTTGCTTTACCATCAAACTTGCCCTTGTTCTTGAACTTGTGGGGCTGGAAGTTCTTCTTCTGTACCAGATTGGCACAAGATCCTCCCTCAATTACTCGAGCACGTGTGTCCTTTGCTCTTGCCTTTTATTCCACATCAAAAGTGCCAATGAGATCCACGAAGGAGGAAGCTTAGTGATGATACCTCCGGCAACAAACTTGCCCGGTAGCATACAACTGAAGTGCTCAAGTTCTCTAGCAAATGACCGTATCTCATGAGCTTGCTCAACCACGGAGCGCTCTTCAATCATCCTGTAATCATAGAATTGCTCCATGATGTACAGCTCAGTTCCAGCAACCGGAGGGTAGCAGCGGTGGCCTTACTTGGACCAGAGCGGCGACGACCTACCGTGTTCTACTCTTCCTCGTTTTCTGTGTGGCGCGGCCTCGTTGGTAGCGGGGCAGGGCCTTGCTGGAGCCGGCGATGTCCTCTGTCTCATTGCCGGCGGTTGGCACCTCGGCGGAGTGGGGGAAATCCTCCCCCTCGTTGCTGGCAGGGTGGGGCCTCGGCGGAGCCGGTGTTGTCCTCTGCCTCGTTGTTGGCGCCGCAGGGCCTCGGCGGAGCAGGGCCTCGTCTACGCCAGCGGAGCGGGGACTCATCGGCGCTGGCATTGTCCTCTACCTCATCCTCTGTCTCGTCAAACAGCTCCTCGCCCGCTTCATCGCCCTCTTTGTAGGCAGCTGTAGCCTCCGCCACCCGCATGCCGTACCGCCAGCGCTCGGGGCGGCCCTCGCGGGCGGAGCGGTACGAGTCGAGCAGCGCCTGCTGCTCCGCTAGCTCCGTGGCGATCTGCTCCTCCGCTTGCAGGTGCTCCTGGAGAAGATGGTGGTTATAGGCAGCGTCGGCCTGCGCCTCCCGGAACTGCTCCTAACGCTTCTACCTCACCATGTCCATATATTGGGCACGGGCCTCGCCGATGGTCATGGTGCAATGCACCGGCGAGGATGGTGCGGAGGAGGGGGTTGGCGCCGGATCGTCGACTACCATGTTCTCCATTGGGACGTCGTTGTCCTCTGGCTACCTGCCGGCCAGCCATTCAGCAGCAATGGCTGCCATCTCCTTGTGGTCCATCGTCCGCCCGCCCCGAAGAGCGCTGGAGCGCGAGGAAGCCATGGTGGGCAGTAGTGGTGTGGATAGGAGAATAGGAACGGATGCGGATGACTACAGCTATGGCCGGCGCAACAGTTTATATAGCAATGGTGGGCGGCGGAGGGACAGACGTGTGGCGCCGGAGTATCCGTCCCGGCAACCGCGTATCATTAAAGTGGGTGGCAGAAGGACAGACAGACGTCACTTGTGTCGTTTGAAGGTGGAGCAATCGCATGCACCGGGAAGCGGGGCGGGCGGCGCTGACCATTTTGGGCGAAAAGCGCGCGCGGGCAAGGGAGGCGGTCTAGGTGGGCCAGGGCAGTCAGACTCGTGCTTGACAGCGGGTCGATCTAGCAGCCGGACATGCTGGCTCGCCAGCTACCTTGCCGAGCTGAGCGACGACAATCAGACGATGGGTGTAGCTTTCGACCAGGAGCCGGCGCCACTATCCAAGCCGGTTCATGCCATGTTCACCATAGAGCAGGTGCGGCCGCACTTCGACACCCTAATGGCGGAAGAGCTCCCAGCGCAGGAGGACCTGTGCTGCAACCTCTGTCTCCTCAACAAGCACCGGTGAACAAGCGAACGACGATGCCATCGCAGACATGTGGCCTTATGATCCTGGCTTCCTGAATGAGCAGCGGGCGCTGTATCAGACCATCCGTAGGGCCCAGGAGGCCCTTTCCGTCGCCCTTCGAGTTGTTGCGCTCGCCGTGGCGCCGCCGTCTCGCGTTGTCAACATGGTCAACGGACATGAGGATGAGGGGATGACTTTACTTGGAGAGGATGACAGTGGGGACCCACCAGGGCCATAGCCGCACGTACGCAAGTGCCTCCTCATTAGTATATAAAACTATAATTTTTTTTGCTTCCTCCTGGTTTCCTGACATCACGGTCCCACACCATTGTCAACCTATGTAGTCAATAAACGAGAGAATTGCACAAGAAGCGACTAACAGCTGGGACCAAGCAGGTCGAGCAGTATTTGTGTTTTTGAGGGGTGAGCACTGCAGAGTTTTTCTTCACCGATGTTTAGCCCATATATTAATTTTTCTCCTTTGAACAACAACGAAAACATCACTGCAGCTATTAACTGGGCGGGCTATGGCCCATCTAGCCCAGGCCAGATATCCAGCCCAGATCTTAATTTTTTTCAAGCTGAAAATGGCGAGCCCAGCTATACTTTTTTTAGGAATACCCAGGCAAGGTCAAGTTGTTATTCTCCGCCCCGCTGGGCTGCAAATCTTTCCTAGGAGGGATGCATTAGGCTTAACAAGAAAATGGGCTTTAAGAAATAATAAATGGGATGTAATTATAAAAACTGGGCAGTAACTATAAAAAATGCACCAAACACGTAATTACTTTATAAAATATTATTTTTGGATATTGAAATTTTTAATTTCATTAATTGTTGCGAGCGCAATGTTACATTGGATTTTTACGTAATATAAATTTATATTGAAATTGTATTTAATCTGACTAGAAATTTCGGGATAAAAATATTTCGGATCCCATCAAAATGTGGGAAATTTTATTGAATTCTGTTTTGAACAGTTGGTTGAAATGGGTTGTACTTTTAACAAACTATAAATGGGTTGTAGTAATTCCATTAGAATTCAGAAATTGGTTGCACATTCTTTCAAATCTCAAATGGGCTATAAGTTCTCTGCCACACACTGTGGCCTGACTAAGTTGACCCGTCCCCTCAAAAAAAAGAGTTGACGCATATGTAAGGCTTTGTCAACTTATAGTCAACACACGGTTCTAGCAGAAGTGGCCGTTGGATGTCCATCCAACGGATGTTGTGCTTCTTCAATCTCGGATATTCTAGCTTCACCCGCCCAAAAAATGATTCCTCCCCCTGACATCTGGGGCGCACCATTTCGGAAGCTGACCTATGGGCCTACTAAGTTGACGCGTACCAAGGGCTTTGTCAACTTAGTCAATATAAATGATTCTAGTTGCAGTGACCGTACGATGTCCATCCAACGGTCGTCGTGCTTCTTCAACCTCTGGTCTTCTTGCTCTAGCCGCCCAAAGCAGCGCCGGTCATGCCGCTTTCTCCTGCCTCTCATGGTCGGCTGTGCTGTTGGGGAATGTAGTAATTTCAAAAAAAAATCCTACGCACACGCAAGATCATGGTGATGCATAGCAACGAGAGGGGAGAGTGTGTCCACGTACCCTCGTAGACCGAAAGCGGAAGCGTTAGCACAACGCGGTAGATCGATGTAGTCATACGTCTTCACGATCCGACCGATCAAGTACCGAACGCACGACACCTCTGAGTTCTGCACACATTCAACTCAATGACGTCCCTCGAACTCCGATCCAGCCGAGCTTTGAGGGAGAGTTTCGTCAGCACGACGGTGTGGTGACGATGATGATGTTCTACTAACGCAGGGCTTCGCCTAAGCACCGCTACGATATGACTGAGGTGGATTATGGTGGAGGGGGGCACCGCACACGGCTAAGAGATCCAAGGGATCAACTATTGTGTCTAGAGGTGCCCCCCTGCCCCCGTATATAAAGGAGGGAGGGAGATGCCGGCCCTAGAGGGGGCGCGCCAAGTGTGGGGAGTCCTGCTAGGACTCCCAAGTCCTAGTAGGATTCCCCTTTCCTTTCCGGAGTAGGAGAGAAGGAAAGAGAGGGAGAGGGAGAAGGACAAGGGGCTGCACCCCTTGTCAAATTCAGACCAGAGGGGGGGGGCTCCTTCCTTTTGGCCTCTCTCCTCTATTCTCGTATGGCCCAATAAGGCCCAATACTTCTCCCGGTGAATTCCCGTAACTCCTCGATACTCCGAAAATACCCAAATCACTCACCTTTCCGATGTCCGAATATAGTCGTCCAATATATCGATCTTTACGTCTCGACCATTTCGAGACTCCTCGTCATGTCCCCGATCTCATCCGGGACTCCGAACTACCTTCGGTACATCAAATCACATAAACTCATAATATAACCGTCATCAAACTTTAAGCATGCGGACCCTACTGGTTCGAGAACTATGTAGACATGACCGAGACACATCTCCGGTCAATAACCAATAGCGGAACCTGGATGCTCATATTGGCTCCCACATATTCTACGAAGATCTTTATCGGTCAAATCGCATAACAACATACGTTGTTCCCTTTGTCATTGGTATGTTACTTGCCTGAGATTCGATCGTCGGTATCTCAATACCTAGTTCAATCTCGTTACCGGCAAGTCTCTTTACTCGTTCTGTAATACATCATTCCACAACTAACTCATTAGTTACAATCCTTGCAAGGCTTATAGTGATGTGCATTACCGAGTGGGCCCAGAGATACCTCTTAGAAAATCGGAGTGACAAATCCTAATCTCGAAATACGCCAACCCAACAAGTACCTTCGGAGACACCTGTAGAGCACCTTTATAATCACCCAGTTACTTTGTGACGTTTGGTAGCACACAAAGTGTTCCTCCGGTAAATGGGAGTTGCATAATCTCATAGTCATAGGAACATGTATAAGTTATGAAGAAAGCAATAGCAATAATCTAAACGATCGAATGCTAAGTTAACAGAATGGTTCAAGTCAATCACATCATTCTCCTAATGATGTAATCCCGTTAATCAAATTACAACTCATGTCTATGGTTAGGAAACTTAACCATCTTTGATTAACGAGCTAGTCAAGTAGAGGCATACTAGTGACACTATGTTTGTCTATGTATTCACACATGTATTATGTTTCCGGTTAATACAATTCTAGCATGAATAATAAACATTTATCATGAAATAAGGAAATAAATAATAACTTTATTATTGCCTCTAGGGCATATTTTCTTCAGTCTCCCACTTGCACTAGAGTCAATAATCTAGTTCACATCGCCATGTGATTTAACATCAATAGTTCACATCACCATGTGATTAACACCCATAGTTCACATCGTCATGTGACCAACACCCAAAGGGTTTACTAGAGTCAATAATCTAGTTCACATTGCTATGTGATTAACACCCAAAGAGTACTAAGGTGTGATCATGTTTTGCTTGTGAGAGATGTTTAGTCTATGGGTCTGTCACATTCAGATCCGTATGTATTTTGCAAATTTCTATGTCAACAATGCTCTGCACGGAGCTACTCTCTCCCTCGCAAGGATTTGTCTCTCAAAGGCTTCGGAGGTGGGTTGCTCTCAAACGACAAAAGTCGTGCACTAACTCTTAGCAGCCACCAATTTATGGTGTAGGGGGTGGGCTATCTATAGTCAGGAGGCAACCCGACCTGATTTGTCTGAACTGACCTTGGGTTACTAAGGAACTGACACGTGTCCAATGGTTAGATTTCAAACGCACGCGTCAGCTTGACTTGGGCTACAAGTAAAGCTGACTTATCCAGCTCTGGATAAGATTTTCCCTCATTGTCTTTGCTCGAAGACATAGGATTTGGTTGAGCATCACTTCAGTCACTCTTACTTTGTTCACTTGGACCCCACTTAACAGTACGATGGTTTGTATGACTCAACAAAGAAGAAAAGGAAACTACGAAACAACTATGTCTTCGCACTCCATAGTCTTCATACGATGTCTTCTCATGTCATAGTCTTCAATGTGAATCACTTCACAGACCACCATTGTCTTCAATGTCTTCACACATTTTTAGGGGTCATCTATGGTAGGTAAACCGAATCAATGAGGGACTACTACCTGTGTTATCCTGCAATTCTCATAAACACATTAGTCCCTCAACCAAGTTTGTCGTCAATACTCCAAAACCAACTAGGGGTGGCACTAGATGCACTTACAATCTCCCCCTTTTTGGTGATTGATGACAAACCGATTGAAGTTTTCAATGGGGATAAAGGTATGTGAAATTGTAGTGGTAAAGGCATTGTCTTCATAAGTAGCAAAAAGGCTCCCCTGGAAGATGTGCATATAAGTAGTTTGCTCTTGAATGCAAATGCACATGGCAGGTTTTAGTTGTGGAGATCCTTTTCACTTTATGAAGACAATTCATTATACAAGTAAAGATATAACGAAGATAATGTCATGCATAATGAGAAATGGACGTCTGTGGAATGACTTCATGCAGAATTTATCATTGCATCACAAAGAGGCAGACAAAGTGGTAGACGACCATCAAGTTTTAAGTGTTACAACCCAAAGAACCAAATGTATCAAAAATGAGAGTTGTAACCACTTAGCAAAAAAAAATAGCAACCACCCATACGGACCCGCTTGAAGACTATCAACTCATATGCTTCTCCCCCTTTTGTCAGTAAGGACCAAAAAGGTTTGAAGACATAGAGTGACTACTCGTTCCCATCAGGAGTAGATGAAGGCGCAGGGTCGATGTTGACATTCGGTGGTGCAAAGGGGCCTGGTGCAGTGTCGAGATGTGGTGAAGCCATGGCCGGTGAAGTGGCATCGTCTTCTTCTTCGACGACTCTCGCAACAACAGTTGCAGCCGAAGATGAATACTCTGAATCTTCAATTGGTGGAGTCTGACACCAGCTTGCATCGCGAGGAGGAGTGGAGTCAAATTTGAAACCCTTAGTGAAGCCATCTTCGCGAAGAACGTCTTTAGAGCAGAGAAGTGTGAGACTCTTCCAGGACCTCCTACAGGTCATGAGCAACAAATGAGTTCTTGGTGGCCAAGTTTCTGATGTGATTGACGTCCACCAAGATGCTCTGCATTTGACGCTTTAGCCAGTCGTGATGCCTGTCTTGTTTCTGATGCAAGGCCACGAGAAGCTCTCGGTCATTGAGCACACGAGATTGCTTCCAAGGCCTTTGAGAAATGGTGCTTTCAGTGGCTTCAGTAGCTGCATGACGAGGTGTACGTGTATTGCCAGCCAGAGGATAGACACGAGTAGCAGCAAGAACTCCTTCAATTGGTTGCGTGAAGCTTTGGCGATCAACATTATGAAGATAAAGTGGCTCCTTGGCAGGCTCAGGGTAGATGGCTTCGACACACATATCAACCTCAGGCAAGAAGATAAGATGGTTGCACGCAGAGGGCTGATAGTTGACAGAAGAGTGAAGCTTGATTAAGCGCATCACCCATGGAGCATAAAACTTCAGGCCAAAGAGATCAATTCCTGATGCAGCAAGTTGCCTGATGAAGAAATATTGAGCATTGAAGCTGATGCCATTGAGAATATAGAACACCAATGTATTCATCGTGCCTTCAAACTTGGATGCAAGAGAATGTCCTTTGACGGGCCATAGAGTTCGTCTAACAATGTGATAAATGGTTCGTGGCAGATACTCAAGGTTGTCGACAAAGAATTCCTTAGGATATTCAGTGTCTTGTGGCAGTGGCTTCATCATGCTGAGCATCTGACTCATGTTTGGCTCAGGCTTCTGAAAGATGCTCTCCAATGCATTCCTATGTAGATGACAACCAGGTTCATAGTATTCACCTGGAGTGGGCAGGGAAGTAAGCTCGATGATATCTTGAGCTTTGGCTTGATGGTGCACATCACCTGTCATCCACTCAAGGACCCAAGTCTTCAGATCCCTGTTGAAGCCACGAATGTGAAGAGTAGCATAGAACTGCAGCAGAAGCTCTTCATTCTAATGCTCTTTGACAAACTGCAGAAGGCTGCTACCTCTTGAGCACTGCGTTGATTTTCCCCTGAAGAGGAAAGGGTGATGCAGCAAAGTAGCGTAAGTATTTCCCTCAGTTTTTGGGAACCAAGGTATCAATCCAGTAGGAGGCCACACGCAAGTCCCTCGTACCTACACAAACAAATAAGAACCTTGCAACCAACACGATAAAGGGGTTGTCAATCCCTTCACGGTCACTTACGAGAGTGAGATCTGATAGAGATGATAAGATAATATTTTTGATATTTTTATGATAAAGATTAAAAGTAAAGATTGCAAAATAAAATAGATTGAAAACTTATATGATAAAAGATAGACCCGGGGGCCATAGGTTTCACTAGTGGCTTTTCTCAAGATAGCATACGTATTACAGTGGGTGAACAAATTACTGTCGAGCAATTGATAGAAAAGCGAATAATTATGGTAATATCTAGGCATGATCATGTATATAGGCATCACGTCCGTGACAAGTAGACCGACTCCTGCCTGCATCTACTACTATTACTCCACACATCGACCGCTATCCAGCATGCATCTAGAGTATTAAGTTCATAAGAACAGAGTAACGCATTAGGTAAGATGACATGATGTAGAGGGATAAACTCAAGCAATATGATGTAAACCCCATCTTTTTATCCTTGATGGCAACAGTACAATACGCGTCGTTTCCCTTTCTGTCACTAGGATCGAGCACCGCAAGATTGAACCCAAAGCTAAGCACTTCTCCCATTGCAAGAAAGATCAATCTAGTAGGCCAAACCAAACTGATAATACGAAGAGACTTGCAAAGATAACCAATCATACATAAAAGATTTCAGAGAAGAATCAAATATTGTTCATAGATAGACTTGATCATAAACCCACAATTCATCGGATCTCAACAAACACACCGCAAAAAGAGTTACATCGAATAGATCTCCAAGAAGATCGAGGAGAACTTTGTATGAGATTCAAAGAGAGAGAAGAAGCCATCTAGCTAATAACTACGGACCTGAAGGTCTGAAGTAAACTACTCACACATCATCGGAGGGGCCATGGAGTTGACGTAGAGGCCCTCCGTGATCAATGCCCCCTCCGGGGGAGCTCTGGAAAAGGCCCCAAGATGAGATCTCTTGGGTACAGAAGGTTGCGGCGGTGGAAATAGGGTTTCGTGGTGCTCCTGGATGTTTTCAGGGTATATGAGTATATATAGGAGGAAGAAGTAGGTCGGTTGAGCCACGAGGGGCCCACGAGGGGGGAGGGTGCGCCCACTGCCTCGTGGACTCCTTGTTGATTGCTTGACGTCCACTCCAAGTCCTTGGATCACGTTTGTTCCAAAAATAACCCTCCCGAAGGTTTCATTCCATTTCGATTCCGTTTGATATTCCATTTCTGCGAAACACTGAAATAGGCAAAGAAACACCAATTTGCACTGGGCCTTGGGTTAGTAGGTTAGTCCCAAAAATAATATAAAAGTGTAAAATAAAGCCCATTAACATTCAAAACAGATAATTTAATAGCATGGAACAATCAAAAATTATAGATACGTTGGAGACGTATCAATCATCCCCAAGCTTAATTCCTGCTCGTCCTCGAGTAGGTAAATGATAAAAACAGAATTTTTGATGTGGAATGCTACCTAGCATAATCTTTAATGTAATTTTCTTTGTTGTGGCATGAACGTTCAGATCCGAAAGACTCAAGACAAAGTTTAATGTTGACATAAAAACAATAATACTTCAAGCCTACTAACTAAGCAATTATGTCTTCTCAAAATAACATGGCCAAAGAAAGTTATCCCTACAAAATCATATAGTCTGGCTATGCTCTATCTTCACCACACAAAGTATTTAAATCATGCACAACCCCGATGAGAAGCCAAGCAATTGTTTCATACTTTTGATGTTCTCAAACTTTTTCAATCTTCACGCAATACATGAGCGTCAGCCATGGACATAACACTATATGTGGAATATGATGGTGGTTGTGGAGAAGACAAAAAAGGAGAAGATAGTCTCACATCAACTAGGCGTGTCAATGGGCTATGGAGATGCCCATCAATAGATATCAATGTGAGTGAGTAGGGATTGCAATGCAACGGATGCACTAGAGCTATAAGTGTATGAAAGCTCAAAAAGAAACTAAGTGGGTGTGTATCCAACTTGCTCACGCACGAAGACCTAGGGCATTTGAGGAAGCCCATCATTGGAATATACAAGCCAAGTTCTATA
This sequence comes from Triticum aestivum, assembly GCF_018294505.1. NCBI lineage: Eukaryota > Viridiplantae > Streptophyta > Magnoliopsida > Poales > Poaceae > Triticum > Triticum aestivum. The sequence continues at coordinate 463,651,318 of NC_057794.1, forward strand.
ATGTAAAATTCCCACTAGTATATGAAAATGATAACAAATGAGACTCTCTATCATGAAGATCATGGTGCTACTTTGAAGCACAAGTGTGGAAAAAGGACAGTAACATTGTCCCTTCTCTCTTTTTCTCTCATTTTATTTTATTTTATTGGGCCTTCTTTTCTCTTTTTATGGCCTTTTTCGTCCGGAGTCTCATCCCGACTTGTGGGGGAATCATAGTCTCCATCATACTTTCCTCACATGGGACAATGCTCTAATGATGATCATCACACTTTTATTTATTTACAACTCAAGAATTACAACTAGATACTTAGAACAAAATATGACTCTATGTGAATGCCTCCGGCGGTGTACCGGGATTGCGATGAATCAAGAGTGACATGTATGAAAAATTAAGCATGGTGGCTTTGCCACAAATACGATGTCAACTACATGATCATGCAAGGCAATATGACAATGATGATGGAATGGTGGAAAGTTGCATGGCAATATATCTTGGAATGGCTATGGAAATGCCATAATAGGTAGGTATGGTGGCTGTTTTGAGGAAGGTATATGGTGGGTTAATGGTACCGGCAAAAGTTCCGCGGTACTAGAGAGGCTAGCAATGGTGGAAGGGTGAGAGTGCGTATAATCCATGGACTCAACATTAGTCATAAAGAACTCATATACTTATTGTAAAAATTTATTAGTTATCGAAACAAAGTACTATGCGCATGCTCCTAGGGGATAGATTGGTAGGAAAATACCATTGCTCGTCCCCGGCCGCCACTCATAAGGAAGACAATCAATAAATAAATCATGCTCCGACTTCATCACATAACAGTTCACCATACGTGCATGCTACAAGAATCACAAACTTTAGAACAAGTATTTCTCAAATTCACAACTACTCGACTAGCATACTCTAATATTACCACCTTCATATCTCAAAACAATCATCAAGTATCAAACTTCTCATAGTATTCAATGCACTTTTTATGATAGTTTTTATTATACCGATCTTGGATGCCTATCATATTAGGACTAAATTCATAACCAAAGCAAATTACCATGCTGTTTTAAAGGACTATCAAAATAATATAAGTGAAGCATGAGAGATCAATAATTTCTATAAAATAAAACGACCACCGTGCTCTAAAAGATATAAGCGAAGCACTAGAGAAAAATTATCTAGCTCAAAAGGTATAAGTGAAGCACATAGAGTATTATAATAAATTCCGATTCATGTGTGTCTCTCCCAAAAGGTGTGTACAGCAAGGATGATTGTGGTAAACTAAAAATCAAAGACTAAAATCATACAAGACGCTCCAAGCAAAACACATATCATGTGGTGAATAAAAATATAGCTCCAAGTAAAGTTACCGATGGACGAAGACGAAAGAGGGGATACCTTCCGGGGCATCCCCAAGCTTAGGCTTTTGGTTGTCCTTGGATTTTACCATGGGGTGCCTTGGGCATCCCCAATCTTAGGCTCTTGCCTCTCCTAATTAAAATCCATCAAATATTTACCCAAAACTTGAAAACTTCACAACACAAAACTTAAAAGAAAATCTCGTGAGCTCCGTTAGTAAAAGAAAACAAACCACCACTTCAAGGTACTGTAATGAACTCATTATTTATTTATATTGGTGTTAAACCTACTGTATTCCAACTTCTCTATGGTTCATAAACTCTATTACTAGCCATAGATTCATCAAAATAAGCAAACAACACACGAAAAACAGAATCTGTCAAAAACATAATAGTCTGTAGTAATCTGTAGGTTTCGAATACTTATGGAACCCCAAAAATTCTAAAATAAATTGCTGGACGTGAGGAATTTATCTATTAATCATCTTCAAAAAGAATTAACTAAATATCACTCTCCAGTAAAACATGGCAGCAAATCTTGTGAGCTCTAAAGTTTCTGTTTTTCACAGCAAGATCGCAAAGACTTTCCCCAAGTCTTCCCAAAGGTTCTACTTGGCACAAACACTAATTAAAAGCATAAAACCACATCTAAACAGAGGATAGATGAATTATTTATTAATAAACAGAATCAAAAAGCAAGAAACAAAAATAAAATTGGGTTGCCTCCCAACAAGCGCTATCGTTTAACGGCTCTAACTAGGCATAAAAGCAAGGATAGATCTAGGTATTATCATTTTTGGTATGCAATACATAAGTGGCTCTCATAATAGATTCATAAGGTAATTTGATTTTATTTCTAGGAAAGTGTTCCATGCCTTTCCTTAACAGAAATTGGAATCTAATATTCCCTTCTTTCATATCAATAATTGCACCAATCGTTCTAAGGAAAGGTCTACCTGGAATAATAGGACATGAAGGATCGCAATCAATATCAAGAACAATGAAATCTATGGGCATATAATTCCTATTTGCAACAATAATAACATCATTAATTCTTACCATAGGTTTCTTAATGGTGGAATCCGCAAGATGCAAGTTTAAAGAACAATAATCAATTTCACGGAAACCTAGCAAATCACACAAAGTTTTAGGAATCGTGGAAACACTAGCACCCAAATCACATAAAGCAAAGCATTCATGATCTTTAATTTTAATTTTAATAGTAGGTTCCCACTCATCATAAAGTTTTCTAGGGATAGAAACTTCCTGAGGGAGTCCTGGATTAGGGGGTATCCGGACAGCCGGATTGTATCCTTTGGCCGGACTGTTGGACTATGAAGATACAAGATTGAAGACTTCGTCTCGTGTCTGGATGGGACTCTCCTTGGCGTGGAAGGCAAGTTTGGCAATACGGATATGTAGATCTCCTTCCTTGTAACCGACTCTGTGTAACCCTAGCTTCCTCCAGTGTCTATATAAACCGGAGGGTTTTAGTCCGTAGGACAACAGACAATCATACCATAGGCTAGCTTCTAGGGTTTAGCCTCTTCGATCTCGTGGTAGATCAACTCTTGTACTACTCATACTAGCAAGAACAATCAAGCAGGACGTAGGGTTTTACCTCCATCAAGAGGGCCCGAACCTGGGTAAACATCGTGTCCCCTGCCTCCTGTTACCATCCACCTAGACGCATAGTTCGGGACCCCCTACCCAAGATCTGCCGGTTTTGACACCGACATTGGTGCTTTCATTGAGAGCTCCTCTGTTTCATCATCGTTAGGCTTGATGGCTCCTTCAATCATTGATAGCGATGTGGTCCAGGGTGAGACTTTTCTCCCTGGACAGATCTTTGTATTCGGCGGCTTCGCACTACGGGCCAACTCACTTGGCCATCTGGAGCAGATCGAGAGTTACGCCCCTGGCCACCAGGTCAGGTTTGGAAGCTTAAACTACACGACCAATATCCGCGGAGACTTGATCTTTGACGGATTCGAGCCCCTGCCGAGTGCGCCACACGGTCACGATGAGCATGATTTAGCTCTACCATCGGACAGTGTTCGGGAGATTGCACTGGCAACCGCTCCGACCCTCAATTCGGAGCCAATTGCGCCATCCATGGACGGGTGGATAGACCCCGCCACGGAGGCCGCATCCTCAGCGGCGATCGAGCCGAGTATCGACCTTACCCTTCACGGGAGCTGTGATGCCGAACTGCGGATTCTTCCCTGGCCACGGACTCCGAACCACCTGCGCCCGTGCCTATCGAATCCGACTGGGCGCCGATCATGGAGTTCACCTCCCCGGATATCTTTCAGCACTCGCCCTTTGGCGACATACTAAACTCATTAAGGTCTCTCTCCTTGTCAGGAGAGTCCTGGCCTAACTATGTCCGGCAGGACTGGTATACGGATGACGAAGAAATTCGCCGCCCACCCACCACCCACTTAGTAGCCACTGTCGACAATTTGACCGACATGCTCGACTTCGACTCTGAAGACATTGACGGTATGGAAGACGATGCAGGAGACAAACAAGAACCACTGCCCACAGGGCACTGGACAGCCACCTCATCATATGATATATATATATATATATGGTGGACACACCCAAAGAAGGCAATGGCGACGGGACAACGGAGGATGACCCCTCCAAGAAGCAACCCAAGCATCGACGATAGCGGCGCCGCTCTAAGTCTCGCCAAAGAAAAAGCGGTGATACCGGCACAGGAGATAATAGCACCCCGGACAGTGCCGGAGATAACGACAATCCCCTCCAGCAAGATTTAGAGCAGGAGGACGGAGAAGCCAGCCCTCCCAAGAGAGCGGCGAATGGAGAGGCGGAGGATGATAATTACATGCCTGACTTCGAAGACGAGGCAAGCCTCGACGATGACAAATTTTTCGTGCCTGAGGATCCCGTCGAGCAAGAGCACTTCAAGCGCCGGCTTATAGCCACGGCAAATAGCCTTAATAAAAAGCAACAGCAGCTTCAAGCTGATCAAGATTTGCTAGCTGACAGATGGACTGAAGTCCTTGCAGCCGAGGAATATGAACCTGAACGCCCCTCCAAGAGTTACCCAAAGCGCAGGTTGCTACCCCGACTGGAGGAGGAAGCATTAAAACCTACACCTCCAGCGTATGACGTAGCTGATCGGCCACCTCGTGGCCACGACAGAGAGGCATTTCAGCCAAAAGCTCAGCCCGCACCCCGACGCCACTCAAATAAAAATGTCAAGGCACGGGGAAACATGCTAGACCTGCGAGACGTATTGGAGGACAAAGCAAAAAACGCAAGATCGATCTATGGATCACGAGGGCGCGCCACTATGCGAGACGATAACCGTCACGCCGGATACAGTAACAGTAAATCCGGCCGGGCCGAACGCAGCGGACAAGACTCATTTGAGATGCATCGCGATATAGCCCAGTATAGAGGCGCAGCACACCCCTATGCTTCACAGACGAAGTAATGGATCACCAAATCCCAGAGGGTTTCAAACCCGTAAATATAGAATCATACGACGGCACAACAGATCCTGCGGTATGGATCGAGGACTTCCTCCTACACATCCACATGGCCCGCGGTGACGATCTACACGCCATCAAATACCTCCCACTCAAACTCAAAGGACCAGCTCGGCATTGGCTCAACAGCCTGCTAGCAGAATCCATTGGCTGTTGGGAGGATCTAGAAGCCGCATTCCTCGACAACTTCCAGGGCACTTATGTGCGACCACCAGATGCCGATGACTTGAGCCACATAATTCAGCACCCAGAGGAATCGGCCAGGCAATTCTGGACACGGTTCCTAACAAAGAAAAATCAAATCGTCGACTGTCCGAATGCAGAGGCCCTAGCAGCTTTTAAGCACAACATCCGCGACGAGTGGCTCGCCCGGCACCTTGGCCAGGAAAAGCCGAAATGTATGGCAGCCCTCACGACACTCATGACCCGCTTTTGTGCAGGAGAGGACAGTTGGCTGGCTCGAAGCAATAACATATCAAAGAACCATGGTACTTCGGATACCAAGGATAGCAATGGCAGGTCAGATCGCAACAAACACAAGCGCCGCATCAACAACGACAATACCGAGGATACGGTAGTCAATGCCGGATTCAGAGGCTCTAAACCCGGTCAGCAGAAAAAGTCATTCAAAAGAAGCACTCCGGGCCCGTCCAGTTTGGACTGTATACTCGATCGCTCGTGTCAAATACACGGCACCCCCGACAAGCCAGCCAACCACACCAACAGGGAATGTTGGGTGTTCAAGCAGGCCGGCAAGTTAAATGCCGAAAACAAAGATAAGGGGTCACATAGCGATGACGAGGAAGAGCCCCGGCCGACGAACACCGGAGGACAGAAGAGGTTCCCCCCACAAGTGCGGATGGTGAACATGATATACGCAACCCACATCCCCAAGAGGGAGCGGAAGCATGCGTTAAGGGACGTATATGCATTGGAGCCAGTCGCCCCAAAGTTCAACCCATGGTCCTCCTGTCCGATCACCTTCGATCGCAGGGACCATCCCACTAGTATCCGTCATCGAGTCCTTATGGACGGCGGTAGCAGTCTGAGGTTGCTTTATAAGGACACAGTGCGCAAAATGGGTATAGACCCCTCAAGGATCAAATCCACAAAAACGACCTTCAAAGGTGTCATACCAAGTGTAGAGGCCCATTGCACAGGCTGAGTCACACTGGAAGTGGTCTTCGGATCCCCGGATAACTTCCGAATCGAGGAGTTAATCTTCGATATAGTCCCCGTTCCGAAGTGGCTATCATGCACTGCTCGGGCGAACCGCATTTGCGAGATTCAATGCGGTACCGCATTATGCATACCTCAAGCTCAAGATGCCAGGACCTCGGGGGGTCATCACAGTCAATGGAAACACAGAGCGCTCTCTCCGCATGGAGGAGCACACCGCGGCCCTCGCAGCAGAAGCACAAAGCAGCCTCTTAAGGCAATCCACCAGTTCGGCGATTAAACACCCGGACACCTTCAAGCGCGCCCGGAGTAATCAGCAACAAGACCGCCTGGCACATTCCGAGCTTGCATAGCAATGCGGCCCCCACCCCAGTCCCAGCCAAATGGCAAAATCCGTGCCACGCATACATAATTACGCATTGAAAATACCATGGGCATAGATGGGGGGGCACGACTACGGCACGCCCCAAAACGCGGCTCAACCGCACTAGGGAGTTTTATCATTTATGCCACTAGTTGTGTCCCACTACTCAGTTTTGCCATTAGAAGTTACAACTGCTCAAAAATGCCATCAATCTGTGAGATGCTTGCTCAAAAATGCCATTAGATATCTAAAAAATGCCATCGTTCTGTTAGATGTTTGCTCAAAATGCCATTAGACATTGTTATTTTTACGTCAAACCCATTGACCATTTTCTATGACAAAAATAAGTCTAGACCCACATGTCAGTTCTCTCTATCTCACAATAATATGTGTGGCCCCACTTGTCAGGAGAAACCAAGCGAATAATTTTACAAGAAAATAAGAACGCTGTTGGGATCAAGTGGGCCCCATACTTCATTGTAGTGAGATAGAGGGAGAGCTGGCATGTTGGTTCATAGGTATTTATGTCATTATAACATGGCAAAAGAGATTTGAGATCACAATAATGGTGTTTAGTGGCATTTTTGAGCATGTGTCTAATGAAGCGATGGCATTTTTGAGCAGTTGAAATTTCTAGTGGCAAAATTGAGTAGTGGGACACAACCGGTGGCATAACTGATAAAAACCCTATTATTTTTTCTCTCTTTCAGGACTTTACTCTCCGGAAACCCTGTCTGGCAGTACGATTGCCGGACACATGATACAACAACCAAGGAGGCAGAAAACTATGTCGCACCATGGAACTCCCAGGTGGTCTCTGATAACGAGTGAAATACTTGGTTTAAATACCATTCCTCAGCTTGCCCTTGGAAGGGACATGTCAAATAGTCCTACTTTTTGCTTATCGCACTACTTGTATCATTCTGCTTCGATGCACCTTTTTGAATAAATAATGCATAGCACTAGACTATTACCGCATTCTCTATTCTTTTTTATATATATGTTCATTCATGACATTCAGCACCCGTACACTCTGGTACGGCCAATACGCCGGGGGCTTAAGCGTACCCCATAATACGGCGTGAGAAGTCCGAACACTTTCGACAGTGCGGCACCCCGAACTTATAGCATTATATGCATCAGCTCCGAATCATGTCTTGGGTCAATAGTTGGGTTTGCCCGGCTCCCATGTTTTGGTACCTTATGTTCCGCTATATCGGCTAAGGTAGCACTGGGAGAACTACTGCGATTGTGCCCTGGTTCATCTGGGCTAGCACCTCAGTAGAGAAAGCTAAAACTGACTGTCATGATAAGGCGAGAGTTGGTCGTTGTTCGAGAGGTCTCGAGTCCCTAAAGACTTATGCCGCTTAGAGCGAGGAGTCGGCTTTGTCCGGCTTAAGGCGTGTATAGCGCCCCGAATTCGGCCTTCCGAATACTAGGGGCTTCGCCAAAATTTTAAATTGTAGACTTCTATGGCTAAGTGAGAGTGATAAAGCATTATAGTCCGATTGCCTTGTTCGTTGTGCTGAGCACCTCCCTCGAAGGACCCAACAATGGGAAAAAGAGTGCTCAGATTTATCCCGAACACCCCAGCACTCGTGGCATGGGGGCAGAAGCCGACGACTGGCCATCTCTCAGATTTAATAAACAGCTGCACAGAAGGTAATATTTTAAATTCAAACAAGCGTTGCATAGCGCATATGAACAAGTTTTCATAATACAGGATCACATGAGCAAGTTCATTCAAAAATTACATCCTTCGCACACTTGTCCGCCACAAGACGGGCACCCTTCAGGACACCCTCATAATACATTTCGGGGTGGCGATGCTCCTTGCCCTGCGGCGCCCCCTCCTTCACCAGCTTCTCGGCGTCCATCTTGGCCCAGTGCACCTTCGCACGGGCAAAAGCCCGGCGTGCACCTTCGATGCAGACGGACTGCTTTATGACTTCCAGCCATGGGCAGGCATCCACAAGCCGCCTCACCAGGCCGAAGTAGCTGTTGGGAAGGGAGTCGCCAGGCCACATCCGGACTATAAGGCCCTTCATGGCCTGCTCGGCCGCCTTGTGCAGCTCGACCAGTTGCTTCAGCTGGTCGCTCACAGGCATCGGGTGTTCGGTCCCAATATACTGAGACCAGAACAACTTCTCCATCGAGCTTCCCTCCCCGGCCTGGTAATACTTCGCGGCATCCGACACGCTGCGGGGCAAATCTGTGAATGCTCCTGGAGAGCTCCGGACTCGGGTAAGTAACAAGTAATTTACTTTCACATGCTTGCTTTGCATATTGAAAGCCTTACCCGCCGCTATCTTCCTCATTGCCTCAATTTCCTGGTGGTCCTTTTGGGCTTCGGCCTTGGCATGCTTTGTGCTCTCGAGGGCCGCGGCAAGCTTGGACTCTCGCGTCTTCGAGTCAAGCTCCAAAGCCTCGTGCTTCTTCACGAGAGCCTGGAGCTCTTGCTGCACCTCGCCCACCCGTGCCTCTTGTTTTTCCCGCTCGGTGCGCTCCTTGGCCGCTTTGTTTTCGGCCTCGAACAGCGCTTGCTTCAGGGTCGCCACTTCGGTCGTGGCCCCTGGCACATCCATGATGATCCTATCATTTTGCAACCGCATCTTATATATATATAATATATATATATATATATATATATATATATATATATATATATATATATATATATATATATATATATACAAGACATTACTTACCTTTGTTCTCCTCGAGCTGCCTCTTGGCAAGACCGAGCTCTTTCTCGGACCACTCGAGGTTCTGCCTCAGTGCAGCGACCTCCGTAGTCAGTGCGGCAGAGGTCAGCAGCGAAGCCTACATACGCATATAGACATACTTATATTAGACTCCTGCAGATATTATTTGATCCTCTATTCGGCTTTTCTTTGTGAACACCAAACAGAGCATTAGGGGCTACTGTCTATGCGGTAATATGTTCCTATATTTTAAATACTTACCTCAAAGCCTGTTAGAAGGCTGGAACGGGCTTCAGTCAGTCCGCTCTTGGCGGACTGAACCTTCTTGATCACCGCACTCATAATAGTGTGGTGCTCTTCATCGATGGAAGCGCCGTGAAGTGCTCCTAGCAGGTTGTCCGGTGCCTCTGGATAGACAGAGGTCACCGGCACAGGCGGCTTGCCCCTCTTGGAAGGGGGCTGCCTGCCGGAGTCCGGAACCACTGAAGGTTCCGGTGCGGTGTTCGGCTGGGGGCCGAACTTGGAGCCCTTGAGAGTCTTGCTCCCTTCGCACCTGGAGTCCGGAAGGTCGCCTTGAGGCGCCTCCGGGACTTTCTCCCCCCGGCTCGATGCCCCTTGAGACAGTACCTCGACATCGTCCATAGGGCGAGGAGAGGAGGCAGTTGGAAGTGTATCACTATTCATATCAGACGAGTCCAAGGAACCGTCCGACGAGGATACGTCGATACGGGCTCGGGGCGGACTGCATAATCATATTCGACGTTAGGAGAAGCAGTGCAACAAAAGTATGCTATGAGTTACTCTGGTATCCGAATACTTACGACTTTGCTAGGGGCTTGGCCCTGAGTAACCACTCTTCTTCGCCGTCAGCGGCGGTGGTGGAACAGTCCGGAAGGAGAGTCCTTCCCTTATTGGACCCTTCGGCCTCCACGGTTGGGACGGCCTTCCTTTTCTTGTCTCCCTGGGCTGGAGGGGGAGAATCTTCATCTTCCTCCTCCTCGTTTTCACGGGAGGAGTGCGCCTCGGAGTTATCGGACGATGAGTCCGATACCACCTGGCGCCGGGAACTCTTTCGGGTTCCCGTGGCCTTCTTCTTGGTCTTCTCCGACACCTCATAAGGAGCCGGAGTCCACATCTCCGTCAGGAGAGCGTTTGCAGGGTCTTCGGGCAGAGGGGCCGGACAGTTAATCTGCTCCGATGTCTCCACCCAGTCCTGTCAAAGGCACGGGAGTTCAGACCCCGCACATGGTTAAGCTATGGGAAATAAATACCCTACCAGATGTACAGAACTTACCGGATTCGCAGGGCGCTTCGCGCTTAGCCCACGGTCCTCGGTAAGAGAAGGGGGGACCTCGGCGCCCTTGAACAGCACCTTCTAGACGTCCTTATGTGTCGTGTCGAAGAGCTCGCGTAGAGTCTGGTGCTGGGCCGAGTAGAACTCCCATAAGTTGAAAGCCCGTTGTTGACACGGGAGGATCCGGCGGAAGAGCATGACCTGGACTATGTTGACAACCTTAAGTTTCTTGCTTATCATGTTCCGGGTACACTTCTAGAGTCCGTCTAGCTCCACCGATGAGCCGCGTGGGGATTCCGGATCAAAACTCGGGGGCCGCCACCCAGTTGGTGTCGCGCGGCTCGGTGATGTAGAACCACCCCGATTGCCACCCCTTTGTGGTCTCCACGAAGGAGCCCTCGAGCCATGTAATGTTGGGCATTTTGCCCACCATGGCTCCGCCGCATTCCGCTTGTTGGCCGCCTACTACCTTCGGCTTGATATTGAAGGTCTTCAGCCACAGGACGGAGTGGGGCCGGATGCAGAGGAAAGCCTCGCACACGACGATGAACGCCGAGATGTTGAGGATGAAATTTGGGGCCAGATCATGAAAGTCCAGCCCATAATAGAACATAAGGCCGCGGATGAATGGATGGAGGGGAAACCCCAGTCCGCGGACGAAGTGGGGGAGGAAAACCACCCTTTCGTAAGGTTCCGGGGTAGGGACGATCTGCCCCGCGGCTGGCAGCCGGTGCGCGATATTCGGGGCTAAGTATCCGGCCCCACATAGTTTTTTGATGTGTCCCTTCGTGACGGAGCAGACCATCCACTTGCCTCCCGCTCCGGACATGTTTAGAGAGAGTTGAGGAGAAGGATGTGGACTTGGGCGCTGGAGCTCGAGTGCGCGAGAATGGATGAGCAAGGAGGAAGAATTCATGGGTAGAAAAAGGTGAAACCTTATCCCTTTATAAGGGCGGACGAAACTATGCACCCCCACCAGCCTGGTAAAACTCACTTATCCCCCAAGCGCCGTAATTGATGGCGCGGTTGGGTTACCCATGTCCATATTGATAGGAATCCCATAATAAGGGGACACGATCTCTGCTTCGACAAGACGTGCCAAGGAAACCGCCTCGTGAAACACAATGAGATAGGTTATGAAAAACGATTCGAATAAAGACCTGGTTGTGGTGTGATGACACGCTATAGAATACGTCAGCAGATTAGATTTGTGGAAATATTATTCTCTCTACGGTGGTATGTAGAACTTGTTTTGCAGAGCCGGACACGATCCTCGTGTTCAAAATCTTCTATGAAGTATTCGGAGGAGGATCCCGCCTTGCAATGCCGAAGACAATCTACGCGCCGGACTGATCGTCATTGAAGCCTGGTTCAGGGGCTACTGAGGGAGTCCTAGATTAGGGGTATCCGGACAGCCAGATTGTATCCTTTGGCCGGACTGTTGGACTATGAAGATACAAGATTGAAGACTTCGTCCCGTGTCCGGATGGGACTCTCCTTGGCGTGGAAGGCAAGCTTGGCAATACGGGTATGTAGATCTCCTTCCTTGTAACCGACTCTGTGTAACCCTAGCCCCCTCCGATGTCTATATAAACCGGAGAGTTTTAGTCCGTACGACAACAGACAATCATACCATAGGCTAGCTTCTAGGGTTTAGCCTCTTCGATCTCGTGGTAGATCAACTCTTGTACTACTCATACTATCAAGAACAATCAAGCAGGACGTAGAGTTTTACCTCCATCAAGAGGGCCCGAACCTGGGTAAACATCATGTCCCCTGCCTCCTGTTACCATCCGCCTAGACGCATAGTTCGGGACCCCCTACCAGAGATTCGCCGGTTTTAACACCGACACTTCCAATTCAAGCTTTTCTTCATAAGATTGCATTAAAGCATCAACGATATGTTTAGTAAAAGCTTTATTTTGACTATAAGCATGCGGAGAATTTAGCACGGATTGCAACAAGGAAATACAATCTATCAAAGAGCAATTATCATAATTAAATTCCTTGAAATCCAAGATAGTGGGTTCATTGCTATGTAAAGTTTGGACCTCTCCAATCCCACTTTTATCAATTTTTGCATCAAGATCTAAAAACTCTGAATCATTGGGACGCCTTCTAACTAAAGTTGACTCATCTCCAGTCTCATCATTATCAAGATTCATATTGCAAAACAAATATTTAATAGGGGACACATCAATAACTTTTAGATCTTCATCATTATTATCATGGAAACTAGAAGAACACGCTTTCACAAAGCAATTTTTTTAGCATGCATCCTAGCGGTTCTTTCTTTGCACTCATCAATGGAAATTCTCATAGATTTGAGAGACTCATTGATATCATGCTTAGGTGGCATAGATCTAAGTTTCAAAGAATCAACATCAAGAGAAATTCTATCCACGTTCCTAGCCAACTCATCAATCTTAGACAATTTTTCTTCAATCAAAGCATTGAAACTCTTTTACGAACTAATAAATTCTTTAATATTAGATTCAAAATCAGAGGGCATCTTATTATAATTTCCATAAGAATTGTTGTAGGAATTACCATAATTATTAGAGGAATTACTAGGAAACGGCCTAGGATTAAAATTACCTCTATACGCATTATTACCAAAATTGTTCCTACCAACAAAATTCACATCCATAGATTCATTATTATTCTCAATCGAAGTAGACAAAGGAATATCATTAGGATCAGAAGGGACACTCTTATTAGCAAACAATTTCATAAGCTCATCCATCTTTCCACTCAAAACATTGATTTCTTCTATAGCATGCACCTTTTTATTAGTAGATCTTTCAGTATGCCATTGAGGATAATTAACCATAATATTATCTAGGAGTTTAGTAGCTTCTCCTAAAGTGATTTCCATAAAAGTGCCTCCCATGGCCGAATCTAAAATATTACTAGAAGCAAAGTTCAATCCGGCATAAATTTTTTGTATAATCATCCAAAGATTCAAACCATGTGTAGGGCAATTACGTATCATTAATTTCATCCTCTCCCAAGCTTGTGCAACATGTTCATGATCATGTTGCTTAAAATTCATAATATTGTTTCTAAGAGTGATGATCTTAGCGGGAGGAAAATACTTAGTGATAAAAGCATCTTTGCACTTATTCCATGAATGGATACTATTTTTAGGCAAAGACGAAAACCAAGTTTTAGCACGATCTCTAAGAGAAAACGGGAATAGCTTCAGTTTAACAATATCACTATCCACATCTTTCTTCTTTTGCATATCACATAAATCAACAAAGTTGTTTAGATGGGTAGCGGCATCTTCACTAGGAAGGCCGGAAAACAGATCTTTCATGACAAGATTTAGCAAAGCAGCATTAATTTCACAAGATTCGGCATCAGTAAGAGGAGCAATCGGAGTGCTAATAAAATCATTATTGTTGGTATTGGAAAAAACACACAATTTACTATTATCTTGAGCCATCGTGACAAGCAAGCAATCCAACACACAAGCAAACAAGAAACAAGCAAAAAAGAGACGAACTAGAAAAGAGAAGGGGAACGGAAAAAGACGGCGAATAAAACGGCAAGGGTGAAGTGGGGGAGAGGAAAACGAGAGGCAAATGGCAAATAATGTAATGCGAGGGATAAGAGTTTGTGATGGGTACTTGGTATGTCTTGATTTGTGCGTAGACTCCCCGGCAACGGCGCCAGAAATCCTTCTTGCTACCTCTTGAGCACTGCATTGGTTTTCCCTTGAAGAGGAAAGGGTGATGTAGCAAAGTAGCGTAAGTATTTCCCTTAGTTTTTGAGAACCAAGGTATCAATCCAGTAGGAGGCCACACGCAAGTCCCTCGTACCTACACAAACAAATAAGAACCTCGCAACCAACACGGTGAAGGGGTTGCCAATCCCTTCACGGTCACTTACGAGAGTGAGATCTGATAGAGATGATAAGATAATATTTTTGGTATTTTTATGATAAAGATTAAAAGTAAAGGTTAAAAAATAAAATATATTGAAAACTTATATGATAAAAGATAGACCCGGGGGCCATAGGTTTCACTAGTGGCTTCTCTCAGTCGTGATGCCTATCTTGTTTCTGATGCAAGGCCACGAGAAGCTCTCGGTCATTGAGCACACGAGATTGCTTCCAAGGCCTTTGAGCAATGGTGCTTTCAGTGGCTTCAGTAGCTGCATGACGAGGTGTACGTGTATTGCCAGCCAGAGGATAGACGCGAGTAGCAGCAAGAACTCCTTCAATTGGTTGCGTGAAGCTTTGGCGATCAACATTATGAAGATAAAGTGGCTCCTTGGCAAGCTCAGGGTAGATGGCTTCGACACACATATCAACCTCAGGCAAGAAGATAAGATGGTTGCATGCAGAGGGCTGATAGTTGACAGAAGAGTGAAGCTTGATTAAGCGCATCACCCATGGAGCATAAAACTTCAGGCCAAAGAGATCAATTCCTGATGCAGCAAGTTTCCTGATGAAGAAATCTTGAGCATTGAAGCTGATGCCATTAAGAATATAGAACACCAATGTATTCATCGTGCCTTCAAGCTTGGCTGCAGGAGAATGTCCTTTGACGGGCCATAGAGTTCGTCTAACAATGTGATAAATGGTTCGTGGCAGATACTCAGGGTCGTCAACAAAGAATTCCTTAGGATATTCAGCGTCTTATGGCAGTGGCTTCATCATGCTGAGCATCTGACTCATGTTTGGCTCAGGCTTCTGAAAGATGCTCTCCAATGCATTCCTATGTAGATGACAACCAGGTTCATAGTATTCACCTGGAGTGGGTAGGGAAGTAAGCTCGATGATATCTTGAGCTTTGGCTTGATGGTGCACATCACCTGTCATCCACTCAAGGACCCAAGTCTTCGGATCCCTGTTGAAGCCACGAATGTGAAGAGTAGCATAGAACTGCAGCAGAAGCTCTTCATTCCAATGCTCTTTGACAAACTGCAGAAGGCTGCTACCTCTTGAGCACTGTGTTGATTTTCCCCAGAAGAGGAAAGGGTGATGCAGCAAAGTAGTGTAAGTATTTCCCTCAGTTTTTGAGAACCAAGGTATCAATCAAGTAGGAGGCCACACGCAAGTCCCTCGTACCTACACAAACAAATAAGAACCTCGCAACCAACGCGATAAAGGGGTTGTCAATCCCTTCACGGTCACTTACGAGAGTGAGATCTGATAGAGATGATAAGATAATATTTTTGATATTTTTATGATAAAGATTAAAAGCAAAGATTGCAAAATAAAATAGATTGAAAACTTATATGATAAAAGATAGACCCGGGGGCCATAGGTTTCACTAGTGGCTTCTCTCAAGATAGCATACGTATTACGATGGGTGAACAAATTACTGTCGAGCAATTGATAGAAAAGCGAATAATTATGATAATATCTAGGCATGATCATGTATATAGGCATCACGTCAGTGACAAGTAGACCGACTCCTGCCTGCATCTACTACTATTACTCCACACATCGACTGCTATCCAGCATGCATCTAGAGTATTAAGTTCATAAGAACAGAGTAACGCATTAGGTAAGATGACATGATGTAGAGGGATAAACTCAAGCAATATGATATAAACCCCATATTTTTATCCTCGATGGCAACAATACAATATGTGTCATTTCCCTTTCTGTCACTGGGATCGAGCACCGCAAGATTGAACCCAAAGCTAAGCAGTTCTCCCATTGCAAGAAAGATCAATCTAGTAGGCCAAACTAATAATTCGAGGAGACTTGCAAAGATAACCAATCATACATAAAAGATTTCAGAGAAGAATCAAATATTGTTCATAGATAGACTTGATCATGAACCCACAATTCATCGAATCTCAACAAACACACCGCAAAAGAGTTACATCAAATAGATCTCCAAGAAGATCGAGGAGAACTTTGTATTGAGATTCAAAGAGAGAGAAGAAGCCGTCTAGCTAATAACTATGGACCTGAAGGTCTGAAGTAAACTACTCACACATCATCGGAGGGGCCATGGAGTTGATGTAGAGGCCCTCCGTGATCGATGCCCCCTCCGGCGGAGCTCCGAAAAAGGCCCCAAGATGGGATCTCTTGGGTACAGAAGGTTGCGGCGATGGAAATAGGGTTTCATGGTGCTCCTGCATGTTTTCAGGGTATATGAGTATATATAGGAGGAAGAAGTAGGTCGGTTGAGCCACGAGGGGGGAGGGCGCCCCCAGGGGGGTAGGCGCGCCCCCCTACCTCGTGGACTCCTCGTTGATTGCTTGACGTCCACTCCAAGTCCCCTGGATCACGTTTGTTCCAAAAATAACTCTCCCGAAGGTTTCATTCCGTTTGGATTCATTTGATATTCCTTTTCTGCGAAACACTGAAATAGGCAAAAAAATAGCAATTGACTGGGCCTTGGGTTAGTAGGTTAGTCCCAAAAATAATATAAAAGTGTAAAATAAAGGCCATTAACATCCAAAACAGATAACATAATAGCATGGAACAATCAAAAATTATAGATACGTTGGAGACGTATCAAAGGCCAACATCTCTGAAATAGTCTAAGGCTTCTTCCAAACAAGGCAGTCCAGCAATGGCTTCACAATCCCGGCGCATGTGAGGAAAGATCCGCTCTTGATTGTATAAGACACATGAGTAATAACTGCGTTGCGGGAAGCTCTAGAAGCGATCAGATGAGATCTTTGGCTTCGAGTATGGGTTCTTGGCACTGTCGAAGAATGTGTTGTGTGCCCTGAAGCTGTTGACACTGAACGAGCCTGGTGATGATGCAGCACCAGGAAATCTTGGTAGTCCGGGCTTTGGCTTCTGGACCTGAGGCCTATGCTCCACATGGTATTCATATTGTGGTCCGAGAGCAGTGGGAGGAACCATGATTGGCCATTTCATAGTGACCAGTTGTCCATGATCGAAGGCTTGTTCAATTGTGTGAGGCCTAGGAGACGGAACAGTGTCTTCAGGATCCACATGGGCTTCGGGTTGCACACTAGCTTCTAGTGCAACATTAGCTTCAGGCACCACATTGTCGTCAGCCATGACAACGTCATTGGCTTCAGCAGTGTTGGTTGTGGCCGCCTTAATGTTGTCAACCTCCTCTTCAGTAGCAGGAGGGTCGGTCACTGACACATTCTCCTCGAGAACAGCTTTTTGAGTAACAGGGGGTGTGTCAACTCTCTCTTCTTCTTGTCTTGATTCTTGATTATCTTCGGCTGATGCAGCCGGATTGTCTTTAGCAACTTTGGCTTCAGACTCAGAGACATTCACAGTAGGAGTGGCTTCATGAAACACTTCATGTGCGACTGAGCTTTGTTGCACTTCTCCTTCTGGAATGCTCGACATGGTGACCAGAGGCCTAGGGCATTTGCAAAGCCTACGGAATGCGGGCGACGCCTCTAGTGATGGAGTGGTCTGCACCATGTAGTCGTCGTCAAGTACCGGAGTGGTGACTTGAGGGGTTGGAATTCTTGGGGTTTCATCTTGAATGGGGGTGTCTTGTTGGGGGTGATCAACCCATGATGCATCCTGAGCAATTGGCGTCAAAGGACGACCAATGCTGATGAGTTTGTTGTTCGTGAGAACAGGCGATGATACCGGTTGGTTCTCAATCTGAGGAAGGACTTCATCATCTTCTATATTGTCTTCATGACCAATGTCTTCAGTTGTGATGGGGTTAACAACTAGTACTTCTTCGTCTTCAGGAGCCTCTGTGGTAGGAGGCTCATGAACTACAAGTTGACGCTCTTGGTTTGGGGAGGCAGGACGAGCAACTGAGATGGGCTCAACAACAAGTGGCTCTATGGCAGCAACACGCTCTTTCCGCGAAGACTTTGTCTTCGGATTCTTGGTTGATGGAGCACCATCAGAGGCATCCTTGTGCTTGCGCTTCCTGGCATCAGCTTCAGCTGCCCTGGTTTTCTTCAGCTCTGAAGCTGCTGAGGGGGCCTTAGGCTTCGAGCCTGTCATGCCGGCAGGAAAGACAATGCTAGGTGCATCCTGCCTTGGTGCTTTAGTGTGTGCTGCAGCAGACTTCTTCTTCTGTTTGGCAGCCATCCTTGGATCGATGCTAGGATGCCCCAGTGCCTTGTGCTTTTCGGCCTCAATGTGCGCTTGAACACACTTCTCTGTGAAGTATTTCATCCGCTCTCTTGAGCCTTTGGCTTCCTCGCGTTTCTAGTGAAACTGCTCCTTGAGGTTATGCAACATCTGCTTGAAGTTTTGAACAATAGCAACGCTGAGCTTTTCCATGTGCTTCTTGAACTGAGCCTTCTAAAAATCAATTTTGTTCTTCAGCTCGACGATCTTCTGAGCCAAGGCCAACTCATTTGCAATGGCTCCGTGGAAGGTGACGCTGATGTCCACTGGCAGCTGAAGATCATTGATGCTGATGCTCTGGTTGTTGAACCACTCATCAATGAAGCTGTTCAGAATTTCCACATCAAAGAGACGCAGATCGTTGAAGATCTCCGCCTCTTGCTTGCTCTTGATCAACATCTCAAGAGCATCATCACCAAAGTCTTCGTTGCTTGATAGATCAATGGTTTCATCTTTGTTCCTCAGAACGGCAGCTGGAGTCAGTTCATGCCCAGAAATCTTCATGGGCTTCTTCTTGGGCTTCTCCTTCGTCTTGGAGACACGAGAAAGATCTTCCGACTGCACACTGGGTTCAGGAGGTGCAGTGGCCAATGGATTCGCATGCAAAACTTTCAGTGTTGTAGAGGGCTTTGAAGCCTTTGATTTTTTCTGCTTCTGCTTCGGTGGGGCTGGCGCATCTTCAGAATCTGCGTCGCCAGCTGAGTGATCCATCGTAGCCCCCTGGAAAGCAATGTGAGTGATGAGACCTTCGAGGTTGTAGAAGGGGCCGATCTCATTTGGATTGGCATCACGTGTGCCATCAGCCCGTGGAGCAGATGGACCAGGGTTGAAGTCGAGGCCAAACTGTTTCTTGTTCTTCTTGGCAGACTCTTTGGCAAAATGAAAGTTGCGTTTGAAGAGATTGTCATCGCGACACCATAGCAAACTATATGGTTCGGCATCTTTAGGTTGTGGTCCTCGGACCATGCACGGATAGAAGCCTTGAGCAATAGCTTCGGGCTTGGACTTGGGCTGCAGACCTCTGTATATAATATCTCCCCATGGTCGCTTGATGGCGTTCTTTTCAGCATACTCAATGGTCACAAAACTTATTTGAACCATTCCTTTGCCCAGTATCTTCGAATCCATTGGATTCGCGTCTTGCACTCACCATAGATTTCTTCGGGATCTGACTTGTACAGTTCAAAGAGATCTGGTGGCAGGTCCTTGGCTGTATCCCCATGGCGCTGCCTGCCGCCCTTTCTAGATGATTTCTCAGTGGCCATAGTATTCAAGCTGAAAGGCTTCAAAACTGTGGATGGCTTCCATCTGCTGGTCAAACACGAACTGGCTTCAGGAGAATTGATGTGTCGCTGTAAGAATTCTGCAAATGAATGCAGACTATGAGAACCAAGGGATTCTCCCATGGACATGTACCTGTGACAGCATTATAGGTGCGAGGGAAGGGGAAGAGGTCATATGCATTGTTAGAAATTTTTGAACATAAATCAGTTCAAAGACATTGACATCATAGTGCGAAGACATTCACTTATTTGATGAGAGTTGGTTCCAGATTTTTATGAATCCAAGAATAAGTACAAGTGAGAAATCTAACTATTAGTGAAGCATAAGTGAACATACTTGGCATGATATGAGATGCAAAACAAGATAAATCTAGATTTGTAAGCTTAGAAACCACTTCTGGTTGAAGTGGATGGATTTGACGAATCAAACAGGGCAGTAAAAGTGAGATTTAATTACCACACGAAGAACTGCTAGACGAAGTTGAGGGGGGAGGCCGAGCAGTTCAATCTCATGTGCCCTAACTTGGATACGGAAGACACCTACGATGGTGGCGGAGAGGACGAGGCCCGCGGCCGGCGCGAAGACGGCATCGAAGATGTCGCAGCAGCTAAGCGCTTCGTCTTCGGCATTGTCACGAGCTAGCGGAGGCGCTAGGATTTTGGTGCGAGGAGAGAAGGTGGAAGACGAGATAATGACCGCGGTGAGGTGTGTATTTATAGGGACAGGGATGGCACAACGTTATTATGCAGGTGCCCCTAGTGGTTCACATCTGAAGGACACGTGGCATGCATGCAACATATTGGAAGTTGTTCCATGTTCCACGCACGCCTGGATTGTCGGGTGGTCGTTCACGCTTCTCCGGTTTTCAGGCAATAAGGATATAGCATTAAAACATATTCAATTTTTTGTCTTTGTGCTTCTACTGACAAGGACTCGGAGAAGACAATTGAGAGTTTCAGTAGAATGCATATGATTTGGATAGATAGAATCTGAGGTAGAATCATAGAGGGGGTCAGGGTCTGATCACATTCACTTAGGTCAAAACATTCAAACATGAAGTCATAGCTATAAGTGAATGTTGTAGAGGACAGAACACCAATATATGCATATACCAATATGATACCAAATCAAAATTCTGAAGATAAACATGAAGTCGAATCAATGTTGAAGACAAACCAAATGCGAAGACTTTGCAAATGTTACATCTAATGAAACACCCTAAGCAAGAGTTTGGTGGTGGCATTACCCACCGTATAGGAAGTATTAGACCCAGACACGGCGCACAATTATCGTGGAGCTCCGAAGTAAAATTCCGCATTAATGTATTCAAATTTAGAGTGTATGTCTTCATTATTTGAAGATATACATTACATTGTGTGTTGCACATCTAAGTCATCACATGCATAAGCGTTAGGATGTGTATCCAATTACATGACATTCGAGGATTCTAAGATATTTATCTCACACCGCAACTTGCAAAACCTTTTCTCATCCAAGGGCTTTGTGAAGACATCTGCCAATTGCTCTTCAGTGTTGACGTGAATGATATCAATATCTTCCTTCATGACATGATCTCTGAGAAAGTGATGACGGATCTGAATGTGCTTTGTCTTTGAATGCTGAACTGGGTTGTTGGCAATCTTGATGGCGCTTTCATTGTCGCAGTAGAGTGGCACATGCTTCAGATGGATGCCATGGTCCCTGAGAGTTTGCTTCATCCACAGAAGCTGAGCGCAGCAAGACCCAGCAACAATGTATTCAAATTCAGCAGTGGAGAGAGACACACAGTTCTGCTTCTTTGAAGACCAACAGACAAGAGATCGTCCAAGAAAGTGACATGTGCCTGATGTAGACTTGCGATCAACCTTGTCACCAGCATAATCAGCATCTAAGAATCCGAGTAGATCAAACTCTGAGCCCTTTGGATACCATAATCCTAGTGTTCGGGTGTAAGCCAAATATCGAAGAATTCGCTTCACAGCTAAGTGATGCGACTCCTTTGGTGCCGCATGGAATCGGGCACACATGCAAACGCTAAGCATGATATCTAGCCTAGATGCACATAAATAGAGTAAAGAACCAATCATGGAGTGGTATACCTTCTGATCGAACTCTTTACCATTGTCGTCGGGGCCCAGATGAATTTTGGTTGGCATTGGCGTCGTGTATCCCTTGCAATCTTGCATTCCAAACTTCTTCAGGCAATCTTTGAGGTATTTCTCTTGAGATATGAAGATGCCGTTGCTTTGCTGACGGATTTGAAGACCAAGGAAGACCTTCAGCTCACCCATCATTGACATGTGATATTGCTCTTGCATCACGTGTCTAAACTCATCACTGTATCTTTTGTCAGTGCAGCCGAAGATAATGTCATCCACATAGATCTGGCACACAAACAGTTCACCATCGTATGTCTTCGTGAAGAGAGTGGGATCCAGGGAACCAAGTTTGAAGCCTTTGCTCTTCAGGAAGTCTTTGAGTGTGTCATACCAAGCACGAGGGGCTTGTTTGAGGCCATACAGTGCCTTGTTGAGCTTGTAAACCATATCAGGATGTCTTGGATCTTGAAAGCCAGGTGGCTGTGCAACATACACTTCTTCTTCAATCTCGCCATTGATAAAGGCACTCTTCACATCCATCTGATACAGAAGGATGTTGTGGTGGTTGGCATAGGCTAGCAGAATGTGAATGGCTTCAAGACTAGCCACTGGAGCAAATGTTTCATCGAAGTCAATCCCTTCAACTTGAGTGTATCCTTGAGCAACGAGACGAGCCTTGTTTCTGACAAATTTACCATGCTCATCTTGTTTGTTGCGATAGATCCATTTTGTGCCTATGATATTGTGCTTATGAGGATCAGGACGCTTGACCAGTTCCCATACATTGTTCAGCTCAAATTGTTGAAGCTGTTCTTTCATAGCTTGAATCCATTCAGGTTCCATGAAGGCTTCAGCCACTTTCTTGGGTTCAGATATGGATACAAATGCAAAGTGCCCACAGAAATTTGCTAGTTGTGTTGCTCTTAATCGAGTAAGGGTGTGTTTGGTTGAGGAACCAACTGTCACGGAATGGAATGGTTCCATTCCAGAGGAATGGGTCTATTTCGTTCCTGTGTTTGGTAGGTGCAAAAAAGTAGAACGGGTTGGTTCCGTTCCAGTGTTTGGTTTGGAAGAATGGAATGAAAACAGAATAACAAAAATTCAAAAATTCGGCAGCATTTCATTTGTATTTTCAAGAAAAACAACATAACAATATATATTGACATAGAACTCAATTTTCAGCAATGAAGTAGCAAGTTCATTTGGCACATCCAGAAGCAATCAGCCAAAGCAAAGTGCACTACAACCATACACCATTACATGTCTTTAACATAAAAATAACCATAGCAAAGTGCACTACAGCCATACAGGTTCACATACCCAATACCCAAAAGCAACCCAATGGCACTATAGCCATACATGTCAAGTTCACATACTTGAGAACCATACAACCATATCGAATTTAGAAGTTTTTCTTCACATACCTACTCACCCAAATAGATTTGTTGGTTTCAGAGAGTTTCATGAAGGCTCTTGCGGTCTTGGGGTTGTCAACAAGATGAGCATAGTAGTGGGCAAGGTGCTCTTCATCAAATTCTTTCAAATTGGAGACTACATCTGAAAGATCATCGGGTATATCATCATCATCTCCACCAGATTTCACAAGAGCTTCAGCAACAAGTTTAAACCCATCTTTGAGAATGGCACCTAGTGGATCCTCTAGAACTTTCACCACCTTGGCCTTCTTTTTTGGTGGTCCTTTGGGGTGAGCAGACTCACCAACTTGTGGTGACATGTTGATCTCACCATTCACCTCACCATTCTCCTCATCATCAACATCAATAGAGAGGAGATCATTTCCAGACCTTGCATTCATCCCCTTAGCCCCGGTTGTTCCAAAAATGGTCGCCATGGCATGGTAGTGCTCAATTGGGTTATTCAAGAAGGGAGCATCAGGTTTGTGGGTCTACAAAAAATTCGCAAGTCATTAGCATAATGAAGGCAAAAAATGGGATGCTATTGTTCATAATATAAGAAGCTCACCATGCAATAACCTGCATAGTGTTCTTTGCTGAGCCTAATTGTGCAAGTATCTTCATCCCATAGAGCTCCACTTAAATTCTTCAAATTGACAACCCTGACCCAAATCTTCCTCCACTTCTTGAGATGGTTTCTAACTTGATCGGATGTGATAGCTAGCTTGAATTGCTCGTTCAGAACAGCAGCACATTGTTTGAGATGTGTCTCCCTGAATCCACTAGAAGTTCTCTTCCCTTTAGCAACAAGGTCATCCAAAAAAACCTAGCATAGTGTTGGTCACGGAAGATGTCCATACAATGACCCCACTTTTTCTGGAGTTCCCACTTGTAGCGGTAACTTCAACATTGTCCATTTCTGTCCAGCCATAAAAAATTTGCAAAAAATGGATTAAAGCATCTAAATTTATAAGTTACAATCTTCCCAGCCATGAAAATGTTGCAAAAACTAGGATGAAATCAGCACAAACACATGATTTAAAACATATAAAAGTCACAATCTGCCCAACCATCAAAATGTTGCAATAAAATGGATGAAATCAGCACAAACACATGATTTAAACATATAGAAGATACAATCTGCCCAGCCATCAAAATGTTGCAATAAAAGGGATGAAATCATCAAAAATATATGGTTTTACATAATAAATACCACAATATGTCCTGTCATCAAATAAATGCAAAGGTAGTTGCATAAACATTACAAATACATATTGCGGCGCACTCATAAATTTGCATACATGAGTTGCCTATCTTCCCACATTTGGGCAGCAATTTGTAGCCTATGGTCTACCAAGGCCCTATTATCACTTAATGGTTGCCTTGATGTTCGAATTGGTTGGGTGGTCCATGTCACTTCTGGTATAATGAATTCATCGATCCCTTGTGATAGTGCATAATTATGAAGAACACAACACACTATAACAATGTCGACTTGGACTGGGAAAGTGAAGAATGGTTTGGCATCATCTAAAATTTTGAAATGCCTCTTGAGAGATCCAACAGCCCTGTCTACCGTCACCCGTAGAGATGAGTGCCTAAGGTTGAATAGCTCCTTATCATTTTGGACTGGATTGTTTCCCCACTCATTCAAATGATACCTCACGCCACGAAAAGGTGGTAAGAACCCAGGCTTGGCTCCATAACCGGCATCAACTAGGTAGTACTTTCCTAAAAAAGTAAAAACAAATATTCGTTACAACGGTTTCTTAAGGCAGTAACATATGGACAAATTCTATCTAGGTCAACTTCTTACCAGGTGGTACTTGTAAGCCTCTCTCACGAGTTAATGCATCAGCTAAAACGATCGCGTCGTGTGCGGACCCTTCCCAACCAGCCAACACATATGTGAACCGGAGGTCAAAGTCTACTGCTGCCATCACATTTTGAGTGGTAAAGGCCTTCCTACCACGAAAAGAAGGTTCCACATCTTTGGTAACACCTGCTCGCACATGTGTACCATCGATAGCTCCAATACAATCCTATATAGTGACCAGTATTAAATGGCATATCATATAGCCTAGATAGATAAGGAATAGTTTTTGAAATTACCTTAAAATATGGGTCAAATTGATGATTTCCTGCAATTTTTTCAGGGGTTTCCAATGATGGCGGCTTAATATAATCATTACGAAGCTCGCCTATGGCATGAAGAACCTTTCTAAAATAGATGCTGGTTGTGCCGTATGATCTAGCAAAATTGGCTGAAATAACCCTATTTCGAAGGTTATGCCCAATTGTATGCAAAAACATTGCCAATTGTTGCTCCACACTAAGATGTGGACTGTCTTCTAGCAATTTGCGATCCCTCAATATGCTGCACAAGCGAAAGAATGCAGCTCTTTCAAACCTTAGCATGTTTTTGCATAACACATCGCTTTGCCAAATTTTTTGGTTTAGATAATCAAATCTGATTCGATCTCTTTCATGCATTGGGCCATAGGTAATACGTGGTCTCCTCTTCCTTATTATAGCCCGAACAATGACTGCCATTGCAGCTAGTGCAACAAAATAGCGGCTCCCCTAGCCATCCTTTTTCTTTTGTTCATCTTGCTTACCATCTACAAGTAATGCATAGTATCAAAAATATGGCTAGCAATGACTTGTAAACATGGATCTGCTTGTACGAAGCAGCACATATTGAAATAAAAATTGGGTAACCATGGATCTGCGTACTACACAGAAGCACATATATATGAAACAAATTGAGGAGGAACATGGCACACAGGAAATAAAATCTGCCCAAAAATGAACATATACAAAGATGTGCAAAGGGGTAGTGGAAATTGCACCTTGCCTCCGTTGCTAGCTGCTGATTCAGACCTTCTGCAGCACCTCCGATCGCCCCTACGTGGTAGCCGCCCCTCTGCTTCGTCGCTGCTCCTAGGATCTGGACCATGGCCGATCTGCTTCGTCGTTGCTGCTTGCTAGGTTGCCGCCATGGTGCAGATGCGCACCATCACAGAGGAGACGACGGGGGGAAGGTGAAGCTGGGCTGGGGAGGGATGGACAAGGCAGATCGAGAGGAGGGAGAAGCGGGAGGGTGGCGGCGCTAGTCCAGGAGCAGCGAGAGAGGGGGAGATGCGGGAGCAGTGAGAGGAAAGTGATAGGGTTACGGGAGGGGCTCGTTCCCTGTCGTCCGGCCGATTTCGAGGTATGCCTCAATTCGGCATAATGAGTGAATATTCCCTTTCTTGGGACGAGTGGGTTCTGAATCGTTCGACTAACTAAACGCGAGAATGGGCCGTGGGAATGGGTCGGACCCATGACGTTCTACCCGATGACAACAACCAAACACACCCTAAGGGGACCTGGTGCATTGATGCTGTCAATTATCTTCTCAATCTGTACTTCATTTGCAACACGAGGATGAACTGGACGAAGATTTTGCCCTTGCTGATCATCGTCTTCCTCTTCAGCATTGGCTTCAGGCTGAGTAGAGTTTTCAGGTTGATTTGGTGCAGAAATGATAAGTTCCTCTTCAGCCTGTCCCTCTGAAGGTATGATTTCTCCAGTACCCATAAGCTTGATGGATTCACTCGATGATACTTCATCTAGCACATTTGGTAGGTTCTCTCTTTGCGAGCCGTTAGTTTCATCGAACCGCACATCCATAGTTTCAACCACTTTATAGTGAAAGAGGTTGAAGACTCTGTAGAAGTGTGAATCCTTTCCGTAACCAAGCATAAAACCTTCATGTGCTTTCGGTGCAAATTTCGAAGTGTGATGCGGATCTTTGATCCAGCACCTAGCACCAAATACTCTGAAGTAGCTTACGTTTGGCTTCTTACTAGTCAGAAGCTCATATGATGTCTTCTTTAGAAGCTTGTGAAGATAAACACGGTTGATGACATGGCATGCAATATCAATAGCTTCAGGCCAGAACTTCCTTGGAGTCTTGTACTCATCAAGCATCGTCCGAGCCATCTCAATGAGTGTTCTGTTCTTGCATTCCATGATGCCATTCTGCTGAGGTGTGTATGGAGCTGAGAACTCATGAGTGATGCCCAATGTATCAAGATAAGTGTCGAGGCCGGTGTTCTTGAACTCTGTGTTGTTTCACTTCTAATGTGCTTGATCTTGATGCCATAGTTCGCCATGGCATGATTGGAAAATCATCTGAAGACATCCTGCACTTCAATCTTGTAGAGAATTATATGCACCCAGGTATACCTAGAGTAATCATCAACAATGATGAACCCATAGAGACAAGCAGTGGTAGTAAGTGTGGAGTAATGAGTAGGGCCGAATAGGTCCATGCGAAACAGCTCGAAAGGACGTGATGTCATCATGATTGTCTTCGAAGGATGCTTGGCCCTAGTCATCTTCCCGGCTTCGTAGGCACCACACAGATGATCCTTTTTGAACTTGACGCCCTCGATGCCTACGACATGCTTCATCTTCACGAGAGTGTACAAGTTCCTCATGCCATCATGCCCTAGCCTCCAATGCCAGAGCTAGCACTCTAAAGCTTTTGCTAGAAGACATACGGCCAATTGTGGTCCAGTTGAGAAATCTACCACGTACATATCGCCTTTTCGGTACCCTTCAAAGACTAGAGACTTGTCAGATTCTATTAGAACAAGGCAACGATATTTTCCAAATATCACAATCATGTTCAAGTCACAAAGCATTGAGACGGACATTAAGTTGAAACCAAGGGATTCAACAAGCATCACTTTATCCATGTGCTGATCCTTTGAGATTGCAACTCTACCTAGACCCAATACCTTGCTTTTGCCAGTGTCAGCAAATGTGATGTGACTCTTGTCAGATGGACGTAAGGTTGAGTCCATGAGAAGACTCCGATCGCCAGTCATGTGGTTAGTGCATCCACTGTTAATAATCCATTCAGAAGCAGCTGGTGTCATACCCTACAGTGCAGTTAGGGGGATAGGCTTCACGAAGGGTATTGTGAAGCATAAACATTTGAGGAGCAAGTGGATTATGAAAGCTCAGATCCAGGTTAGGACTGATAGGATGGTTGGCAAGTGACTTAGGAACGAAATACATAGTAAGACCATTTGGGCATTTTATCTTGCGCCCCACAAGATGTTTTAGGTCCCCAGCGATAGCATCTGACGCCTTTGATTTCCGGCTGGAGACCCTTCCCTGCAAAAGAGAGTTAAGTTTTCTTAACCACCCACATTTTCAGGGATGGCTTCCAAGCAATGAGTCTAAGTGCAGCATCTGAGAACTTTGGCTTTGGAGCCCTAGAAAATAGTCTTGCAGGAGGTGAATAATACTCATAAGAATAGGAAGAATAGTTCTTGGTCTTATGAACATGTCGGTTTGATGAAACACGCTCATATTCATAGGCCTGAGTATGGTTACCCTGCAAAACATTAGTGTTAGGGTGACTCTGGTGAGTCCTCTGTCTGTATGAAGCCTTTGGACCATATGAAGCCTTTGGTCTGGGGTTTGTCTTCTTCCTAGGTGGTGTCATGATGACATTCACCTGAAGATTTCCAAGAAAACTCTTGGGCACCCAAATCTTCTTCAAAGGTGGTCCATTCCTGCAGTTAGTACCAATATATGTGGCAAACACTTCACCATTCTGATTCTTAAACAGTTTATAGTTTGGATCAAAGGATTCATCAATGATAATCGGGTTATCACAAGTGAAGCCAGATAAGGTAGACGAATCCACTAAAGGTCCCTTTGCAGCAACCCATGTGGTTTTGGGGTACCGCTCAGGCTTCCAGTAAGAACCATCAACATTCATTTTCCTCTTGAACCCAACACCCTCTTTCCTAGGGTTTCGGTTCAGAATCTGTTTCTTGAGGACATCACATAGTGTTTGATGCCCTTTGAGACTTTTGTACATTCCTGTCTCAAGAAATGTCTTCAACCTGGCATTCTCATCAACAATAGTAGTGGAATCCTCAGCAGAGGGGTTAGTTACCACATCAGCAGCTGAAGATATTGCAACAGTAGTAGCAGTAGAACATCCAGCAATAGAAGTAGCGTTATCATGCTCAAGGAATTTTAGACATGGTGGTTCAAATCCTTCCTGAGCGGAACTGATCTGTTGAGTGCGAAGTGATTCGTTCTCCTTTTGAAGATTTTCATGATCCGATCTCAAGTCCTCAAGCTCTTGCTTCCTTTGAAGATAATCATAGCAGAGCTTTTCATGAGTAGTTGAGATCGTTTCATGACGACTTTCAAGTTCTTCGTACTTAACATGAAGATTTTTAATGTCTTCAATTAAGGACTGAGTTTGAGTCATTTCCGCGTCCAACAGGTCATCGCTTTTGTCTAACAGTTTTTGATTATGTTCCATAGCAGTCTGTTGCTATGTTGCAATTTTAGCAGGTGTTTTGTAGCTAGGTTTAGATTTACATTCAGAGTCATCTTCACTTGATGTTTGATGTGAGCATCGCGTGAGTTTACCTTGGCACCACGTGCCATGAAGCAGTAGGTGGGTGCAGAGTCATCCTCATCATTAGCATCAGCGTTGGTGAAGAGGCCATCGTCTTCAGTGTTGAAGATGGACTTGGCGACGTATGCTGAAGCTAAGGCCAGGCTTGCCATACTTGAATCAGATTCCTCTTCAGACTCCATCTCCACCTCCTCATATGCAGACTCCTCCTCTGAATCCATCTCCTTGCCAACAAATGCACGAGCCTTGCTAGATGAGCTCTTCTTGTGTGATGAAGACTTCGACGAAGATTTGGAAGAAGACTTTGAGGATTTCTTCTTCTTCTTGTCATCAGAATCATATTCCTTGCCCTTCTTCTTCTTCTTCTTCTTCTTCTCATTGTCCCATTGAGGATATTTAGAGATGTAGTGACCAGGTTTCTTGCACTTGTGGCACGTTCTCTTCTTGTAGTCACGGGAGGAAGCTTCATCATTTCTTGAGCTGGATCTTGAAGACTGTCTGGAGCCTTTCTTCTTGGTGAACCTCTGGAACTTCTTCACTAGGATGGAAAGTTCCTTTCCAATGTCTTCAGGATCCTCAGAACTGCAGTCAGATTCTTCCTCATATCAGGAAACAACCTTTGCCTTCAGAGCACGAGCTCGGCCATAGTTGGGACCATAGATATCTCTCTTCTCGGATAGCTGGAACTCATGTGTGTTGAGCCTCTCAGGTATGTCAGACGGATCGAGAGTCTTGAAGTCAGGCGTTCTTGAATCATCAGGGTCAGGGTGTCAAATGAGCTGTCGAGTGATCTCAAGAGTGTCTTGATGATTTCATGCTTGGTGATCTCGGTGGCGCCGAGTGCATGAAGCTCATTTGTGATGTCAGTGAGGCGATCAAACGTCAGATGAACATTCTCATTGTCATTTCTCTTGAAGCGGTTGAAGAGATTGCGAAGAACACTGATCCTCGAGTCTCTCTGGGCTGAGACGCCTTCATTGACCTTGGAGAGCCAGTCCTAGACTAGCTTCGCAGTTTCCAGAGCACTCACACGACCATACTATCCTTTGGTCAGATGACCACAGATGATGTTCTTAGCAGTAGAATCCAACTGAATGAACTTCTTAACATCAGCTGGGGTGACGCCTTCACCGGCCTTGGGAACGCTGTTCTTGACGACATACTAGAGGTCGACATCAATGGCCTCAAGATGCATGCACATCTTATTCTTCCAGTAGGGGTAATCAGTGCCATCGAAGACAGGGCACGCAACGGAGACTTTGACTATCCCTGAAGTCGACATAGCTAAAACTCCAGGTGGTTAAACCGAATCACATAGAAAAATGGAGCACCTTGCTCTAATACCAATTGAAAGTGCTAGTTATCGACTAGAGGGGGTGAATAGGCGATTTTACGAAAGTCTTCAAAACACGAGGGCTTTGAAGACAAACAGTAGAAATGAACCTATTGATATGTAGCGGAAGGTAGACTACACTAGACAAGCCATAGACAAGTAAGTAATGAAGTGAGAGCACGGCGACTATGAGCAGCTAGGTAGTATGGATCAGGTTGGAAGATAGTATGAAGCCAAACAACAACAGTCTTCACACAATGAAGTCAATCAGATCACGCAAGCAGGCAATGACTTCACGAAGACAAACTGTAAGTAAAGAGAGGTAAAGGATAGAACCAGTTGCTTGGTGAGGATAAGGATTTGTTGGACCAGTTCCAGTTGTTGTGACAACTTTACGTCTAGTTAGGGAGGCTGAGATTCAACTCAGAAGACCGCATCTTCACCTTATTCCCCTTGAGGTAAGGACACACAGTCCTCGCCGAATCACTCTAGTAAGTCTTCAATGTAGACTTCCAAACCTTCACAGAATTCGTTCACTGGCGATCCACAATGACTCTTGGATGCTTAGAACGCGACACCTAACCGGCTGGAGGATTCACAGTCCTCAAGTGTAACAAGTCTTCAAATCACGCAGACAGAAAGACTTCAGTTGAAAGAACATGCGGTGCCCCCATGTTTGGTTTTGGTAATTGATGACAATCTCTATGGACTAATGGTTTCCTTGAGTTATATTTGAAGGTTTTGTCCATAGGCTTTTCTTGTACATGTGTTGGTTTCAAGGAGAGTTTGTGTCGACCAAGGTGCTATTCAAGGAATTATCCAAAGATTGGTCATTTGAGAGTTGAGCTTATTGCAAGCATGTCTTGAAGAAGAAGATTGTGTGATCATTCATGTTTACCTTCAAGACATCATCCAAACGAAGAGAGTTGGAAAGATTCAAGGTTGATCAAGACTAAGTGAAGAGTGAATCAAGTTGATCAACTCACAAAGAGTAGAAGATGTGCCGAGAGGGATCAAGTGATCCCATGGTATGGTAAGCATTGTCCATTGCACTTTGTGTACTAACCCATGGTCTATGTGAGAGTCTATGTGAGGTTAGGTACGTGTCCATGGGCTTGCATCAAGAGGATGATATCATACAACCCATGGGAAGGATGACATCAAGTGGTGATCGTCATCAAGATTGCCGTGTGCAATTTCAAGTGGAGAATCACGAAGAGATCAAGTGCTTGAAGCTTGCCATCCATTGTGATGTCAATGGACTTGTGAAGATGTGCCGAAGAGTGGCTCACCCATAGTGGAGTATGGGGGAGCAATCATCTAGTCTTCATCGACCCAACGCAATCAAGAAAGGTGGTCCATCTTGAGGAAGACAAGATCGTCATCATCTAATCAAGTGGATCATGTGCAAGGCAAAGTTTTGCCCTTGATAGGTTTTCTATTTCACCGGTCTCATGGTGGTAGTTGGGAGACCGGGTTATAAGATCGATAGCCGTACTATCAAGGGGGGCTCTCAAGTGAGTAGCTTGATCGTATCGTTCATCGAGAGCTCAAACCATTGCATCCTTGTATAATGTTTCTTGGTTCTTGTTTGGTTCTCTTTGTGAGTCTTAGAGCTTATGGTCATCTTGATGACAAGCTTGAGTTCATCGAAAATGGAGTTTGCATGCGTCTTCTATGATGTTTTCGGTGTTGTAGGTTTTACCGGTCTTATCCGAGGAAGGGTCCTCACCATTTTCTTATGGGACTTTTCTCATTTGCTTCTTATTGATATTTCTTTGAAGATTGTGTTATCCCTTGTCGCTAGCTTTCCAACAAACTTGGTTTCATCGAATTCAGAGTCCGTTTGCAAAAGTTGTTGCAGTTTTGGTGTTCTGAAAAGGCTGCAGCGGTACTACCGCGAATTGGAGCGGATGTAATTTTTTACTACCACTCTAGAGCGGTACTACCGTGACTCCTACAGCGGTAGTACCGCTCCGGACCAAAAACGCGTCCCAGGTCCTGCGGTGGTAGGCCCGGATGTATTTCTTTAGTACCGCTCTCTAGCAGTAGTACCTACCCTTTGCGGTAGTGCCGCGATCCCTAGCGGTAGTACCGTGAGGACGAGTGGTAGTACCGCTCCGATGGTTCTACTGGCCTTTTGCCTCCTCGCTGTTGTTTTCCAAAGGGGTTTTACCGCCCTAGCGGTAGTACCGCTCCTTGGAGCGGTAGTACCGCTCTGTGCGGGCTGTGAGCATAACGGTTGGATTTTTACCCACCTATAAAAGGGGGTCTTCTTCCCCATTGAACCTTATCCTTTGAGCTCGTGTTCTTCCCCCATTGTTGACCTTCTTCGAGCTTGCTAACTCTCAATCCCTCCATGGATTCTTGCTAGTTTTTGAGGGAAAAGAGAGAGGAGATCTAGATCCACGTTTCCATCAATCACTTTCTCCTCTAAGTGAGGGGAACCCCTTGGATCTAGATCTTGGAGTTCTTCGTGTTCTTCTTTCGTTCTTGCTCTCATTCTCTTCCCTAGCATTAGTTGCTTTGGTGGGATTGGGAGAGAAGGACTTGGGCACTCCGTGTGCCCTTGCCATTGCATTTGGTGCATCGGTTTGAATTCTCCACGGTGATACGTGGAAGTGAAGTTTGAGAAGCTTATTACTCTTGGGTGTTTGGGCACCCTAGATCTTGTTCCTCTTGGGTGCCTTGGCGCCCTAGACGGTTGGTGGTGTTCGAAGCTCAATCATTGTGGTGTAAATCTCCGGGCAAGCGTCGGGGTCTCCAATTAGGTTGTGGAGATCGCCCCGAGCAATTTGACGGGTACCGGAGACCGCCCCCAAGGGTTGCCAAAGTGTACGGGTTCGATGACCGCCCCCAAGGGTTGCCATTTGTATGGGTTCGGTGACCGTCCTCAAGGGTCCCTTAGTGGAATCACGACATCTTGCATTGTGTGAGGGCGTGAGGAGATTACGGTGGCCCTAGTGGCTTCTTGGGGAGCATTGTGCCTCCACACCGCTCCAAACGAAGATTAGCATCCGCAAGGGTGTGAACTTCGGGATACATCATCGTCTCCGCGTGCCTCGGTTATCTCTTACCCGAGCTCTTTACTTATGCTCTTTACTTTGTGATAGCCATATTGTTTCTTATCATATATCTTGCTATCACCTAGTAGTCTATCTTGCTTAGCATAAGTTGTTGGTGCACATAGGTGAGCCTAGTTGTTGTAGGTTTTGTGCTTGACAAATTAACCGCTAGGTTTATTCCGCATTTGTTCAAGCCTAAACCATAATTATTTTAAAACGCCTATTCACCCCCCTCTAGGCGACATCCACGGTCTTACAATTGGTATCAGAGCCTCGTCTCTCTTTGTTAGGCTTAACCGCCTAGAGAGTAAAGATGTCGACTAGGGGATTAGGATTCTCTCACACTCTTAGTTTTGATGGCACAAATTTTGATGTTTGGGTAATTCGCATGCTTAATTTCTTTAGGGTCATGGACCCAAATTTAGAGCGAATTGTAGATATGGGTTTTTCTCCTCCAAAGGATCCTCAAAGATTATCTTTAGAGGATGAGAAAAACTCTTATCTCAATGCTCAAGCTTCTAATGTGCTTTTCGATGCTTTGAGCAATGTAGATATATTTCAACTCATGCCGTTCCGGGATGCTCATGAGTTGTGGACAAAGCTTCAAGATAAATATGGCGTGTCTAAGTTTTGTGGGGATGATTGTTCTCCCTCCACATCCGGCCGTATAGTCTTCTCAGCTTCTTCTACTTCACCTACATGTGGCTTGCCACAAGGTAATTATATGGTGAGTAGTGTTGGTCATTGCAATGATGATAGTATGTTTATTGTGGATGATCCTTCATCACTACCTTATTGCAATGCTCCTTCTTTGGGCTTTAACACTTCGAGCACTCCAAATGTTTCACATGCTTGTGTTGATAGTCCTTGCATATCATGTAGAAATTGCTTGACTAAATCCCATGATGATATGTTTACTATGTCTTGTTGCCATGATAAAAATGCATATATGTCCTCGAATTGTTGTGCTAACAATGTAGAGGAAACCCAACACCCCATGGAACAAGATGTGGTCTTGAATGGTGCTTCAACGGATCCTTCATCATCATCTATTGCATTTTGCCTTATGGCCAAGGCTTCAAAGGTATCTCCCACTTTGAATCCCAATATATCTTGTGATGATGGCAAGAGTGATGATGATGTTGATTATGATGAAGAGAATGATAATGTTGCCTCCTTAAAAACTAAGGGGGAAATGATTTTTAAAGCTCTTCACAAAAATAAACTTGCTCGTTCCAACTTCATGGAAATCATGTCTCTTGCCATTGAAGGCAAGAAATACATTGAGGAGTTGGAATCTCATCTAGAGGAGCATGAGGTCACCATTGAGAAAATGGAAGCTCATGAGCGTGATTACGCAAATGAGATCGCGGAGCTATCTCAAGCTCTTGAACATGAACAAACCACATCCGAATCTCTTGAGGAGACCTTTGCTCTAGAATTATCTAGAATAAAGGAATCTCATGATAGAGCACTCGAGGTGGCCAATGATTTCAAAACTAAAAATGCTAAGCTTGAAGTTGCTCATGCTAGACTCCTTGAGGATTTTGAGCACCTCGAAAATGGCTCAAGGGTCATCAAGGGTGAGCTCATCAAACTCACCGAGTCTCATGCTCAACTTAAAGCTTCATATTCAAAAGAGCTTGCCAAGTTGTCTTCTCCTCTTGTTGCTAATGATGATGCTTGTGCTACTAACTCTATCTCTTGTGAAGCATCCATATTAAAGGAGAATGTTGAGCTAAGGGCTCAACTTGAGTTGCTATCTAGCAATTATGGGATGTTGGAAGAAAATCATGTAAACCTCACAAGCTCTCATGATGATCTTCTAGTATCCCATAATGTGCTAAAGATAGCTCATGAGGCCATGCTTGCTAAGGTAACATCTAGTGAGCCTCATGTGGATACTAGCACTACTTTTGGTCAAAATGTTATATTGCCTTGTGCTAGTCCTCGCGATTCATCCATGCATAACATTGGTACATCTTGTGATGAATTGCTTTCCTTGCCTTGTTGCTCTAGCGATGAAGCTTATACTTCCTCTAGTACTTGTGTTGAGACTAACCATGCAGAGAAAATCAAAGAGCTCAAGGCCCAAGTCACTTCTTTGAAGAAAGACTTGGAAAAGAGTCATGAAGGAAAATTCACACTCAACAATATCTTGAGTGTGCAAAAATCCCCCAATGACAAAGGTGGACTTGGATTCAACTCCAACAAGAAGAAGAAGTCCAAAGTGAACAAAAAGAAGGGCCAAGAACAAGTTAAGAATTTGGCCAAGATTGTTTGCTTCAAGTGCAAAGTAGAAGGGCATCATGTTAGATCTTGCCCATTGAAGAAGAAGGCCATTAGTGACAAGCAACAAGGGAAGCGTCCACAAGTTCGATCTCATGCTCAACCACAAGTTGAAGAAAGTCCTCTTCCCAAGAATCCTCAAGCTAATGCTTCTCAAGTTGAGAAATCAAGTGAGAAGAAAGTGAAGAGTAGACGTTGCTACTTATGTCGTGAGAAAGGTCACCTCGCCTCTTCATGCACTAGTGGTAACTTATCCAACCCAATTATTATTGATGATACCTATTCTCTTGGGAAGGATAAGGTTGGCAATGTGTTTGCCAAAGTTGTTGGTACTCAAAGTGGTGTCAAGAAGAGAACCATTTGGGTAGCCAAGCCTATTGTGACTAACCTCTTAGGATCCAACTTGGTTGGGGACCAACAAGCTCAAACTTGATCAATAGGTGTTGCTGGAGGGCATTGGAGACTTGGCTACTTTATGAAGAATTAAGGGGACTTCATCATTCTAATTGTCTCAAGCCAAGTTATTCGAATTATCAAGTTTCTATCTTATATCCAATGTTTCTCCATGCGGTAACTCGTGCTTAAAGTGTTTACATTGATAGTTACTTACCCCTTTGCATGTTTGGTTTTGTTCCTTGCATGTGTTTGTATATGTTGTGCTTCCAACTTGATTATCTTGAGCAATCAAGTATGTGTGTGTTGGTTTGCACATCATTTTCGTGTGTGTCATGCATTGAGCCTTTTGCATCTTGTTATTTTCTTAGTTGGCCCTTGTGAGAGATTAATGGAATATCCCATTATGGGGGAGTGATGTGCTTTGTGCACCTCACAATCCTATATATGTGTGTACATGAGTAATACCATATAGTATTGATATTTCTAGATTATCTAGTCGCTATGTGGTATGTCTTCTCATGAGAAATTCAAATTCTATATTGTCCATTAATTATCTCGTGTTGGATCGTTTTTTTCTCTCTTGTTTATCTTTAATTGGTATCACATTATGGGGGGGGGGTAATATGCTATGTGTATATTACTAGCCTATAAAATGTGTACATTTGAGATATTGTCACATAGAATTGATATTGTAAATTATCTTGTTCCTAGGTGGCATGTTAGCTCTACAAGTTGCAATTTGGTTGTGTTTGGTGTGAAGATGATGTCGGATATCCTTGTTATCTACCACCAGGAATTATTTCCAAATACTTCTTGTCTTTTTACAATTGGTACTCACTTATGTGTGGTAGAAATTATTGATCATCTTTACATTAGCCTTTGCTTTTATTTGCCTTATCTCTTGCCTAGGATTGTGTCAACTCCCATTGTATTCCATACCACTTGTGGGTCTTGTTATTTCCTTGAGCTTGTCTAGTGTTTGCATAGATATAGTGAAAGTGGCGATCCCATCTTGTGCTTTTTGTATTCAAATGCAAATTCTCCATAATGCACAATGCTTGGGGGAGCTATCCTATTTTTCTTAGAACACTCACCTTATGATCCTTTTCAAGTGTGTGTTGGTGGAATGCAAATCGTTTCTTTTGGTACTTTGTGCCATCATGAAACTTTGTAGAGCACTTGGTTTGTTTGGAACCATTGTCTCTTTTGGGAGTTTGACATCTTTCTTTTTGTGTATCATTGGATATCTCATTCCTTGATGTATCGTTTAATGATATCCTCCAAGTGATATTTTATTCATTTGGTATCTCTTCTTCACTTGGTATTTCTTTGTCTTTTGGTATCGGTTCTTGAAAGTCTTGAGCATGCATATTTACTTCTTGTAGTTTCTTTGGCATGTTTTCTTTCTTTGACCCAATATATAGGGGGAACTCCAGCAAGTCTCAAATTGGATGAGATGTGCATGAAATTCATTTTCATATCTATATGCACATATTTATGTGGAGTTTGTCCTATGTGTTGTTGGTTCTCTAACTCTTTGGTCCCAATGAGTTTGGGTACCATTTTGTTTGTGTTGTTGTTCTAGGAACAAGTGGAGATGCATTGGATGCTCGGCTCACTCACAAGGAAGGTGGTGTCACCATGTGCTTATTGGAGTCAAGCTAGGACGATTAATGAACTACTATCTACCTTTAATTGGCATCTACTACATCCATCCAATGGTATCTCGGTAACAAGTATCATCATCTACTTCATGCACACATTTCTTGCATCAACCTTTCGTAGGTTGTATCATGGCATGTTATCCATTCTCTCTTGTGATACTTGTTTCCTTTCTCAAAGCATCCCAACAATGATGTCTTGTTGCTAGTTGTGATGTCTTTGATGCTCGTGTGGTTGGAATTCATTTATATGCAATAAGACCATATCTAGCCTTGTGCTATGCTCTCAAGCAAATATCTTATTGGTATATGTATGACTTCCATTTGGATATATTGTTCCTTCATGTTGTAACTATTTCGGGTGTACATCCTTCTTTGTAGATATATATCATCATGATTTCGTCTACCTAGAACCTTATACACTTGAGAGAAATTACATCTCTAGATGATATCCTTTCTTTCACGCCCACCTTGCCTTTCTTATGTTATTTCTTTGGTGGCTCCGTGAAAGCTTTTGCCTTGAGTGCATATCGTATCTCGTTGCATCTTGATGCACTCTTGTGTGGTGAATATTATTTTCCTCATGCTTATCTCTACGAGGCTTTTTCCATCTTAATTGGTATCCCTCGTCTTGATGAGGCTTTCATCTTCTATCTTCTCCACAGGTGTCACAAGCATAGGTTCTTTATATGCTTATTAGTTAGCTTGTGGACCCATTTGCTAGTTGTATGTGGGAATGATAGGCCTTGCACTGTGTTGCCTCATTTTTTCAAGACTTTATTGATGCTTAATGCTCATCCGTACATTAGTCTTCTCAAGTGCATTGCCTTGACCCACACACATCATTTTGGTTGAGCCCATTCTTAAGTTGCCTTTTTCACTTATTGCTCAACCACGTGTTTGTTACATGTACTAGGCTTAGTTTCCTATATGCTCACTTGCACTTGTTGTAAGTTTCCATTGATTTTGGGGGAGCTATGATCCTATTTTGTGCACTTTGTATCCAAATACAAAAAAATTTATGTGTGCACAAATCATGGGGAGCTTCTCTAGTTTCTTTAGAACACTCCTTTGCTCTTATCATAATATCCTTTATTCATGTAGCTCATAGGATCTTTGGCCTAGTTGGTTCAATTGGTATCTTTTTATAGCTTGCTTCAATTGGTATCTTTTGATTGCTTGATTGCTTGTTTCTCTCTTTGTTATGTCCTTGTGGCATATCATTCCTTTAGCAATCTTGGTGCCTCAATATAGTTGGTCTTCCTCCAAGTATTACCGTTGGATATGTGTATTGCATTCCACTCTCTTGTTGAGAAATACACAATTTATGGAGGAACACAATTTATATTGGCCTTCTATGCTTTTCGCCCATTTTGGCAATCGATGCCAATGGGGGAGAAGTTTCAGAGAGTTTTGTGGAGAAGTCTTCAGAGTTTTCTCCTTGCTTTGGTTTTGTTCCTAAGAATTTGCATCTCATACACATGCATTATTGGTTGTTGCATTGCTTGGTGATGCATAATTCCTTGTATAAACTCTCGTGAAAGTGATTGTCATCAATTACCAAAATGGGGGAGATTGAAAGAACATGCGGTGCCCCCATGTTTGGTTTTGGTAATTGATGACAATCTCTATGCGGTGCCAAACTCTCCGACTAGGTGGTTTTCTTATGACCGCCTGTTCGGCCGCTGCGCCGACGATGACTTCTCGGGTCATCGAAAGCAATCTTCACATCAACTCGAAACTCACCGATCAGTTAGATCCAATGGAGCTCTCTTCCCTGAACGAGCTCTTGGATCGCATCGCCGCCCTGGGAGTCGCTACAGACTACGATCAGATTGGGCCTAAACCCGATCTAAGAGAGATCAACTCTCCCTAGGTCACACATCACGTTGCAGTGGTGGAGGAACAATGCAGCAACTCTTCATCTATCTTAAGGACTAGCTATGTCCGGATTCCCGATCCCTCCAAGCCGGATACCCGTGGAGGGGAGGACGTCGCTCAAGGCCTGACCTAGAATCAGGCAGCGGGCTAGATTTATCGGAAAACATCCAAGAATTCAAACTTTCGAGTTCGGAAACTCCTTGGCCCCTGAGTCTCAGATTGGGTAAGGATTCGGATTCAATTCCACCCACCCACCCAAACATACGCAATCTATCCCAAATTAGGCAAGAGCCCGAAGAAATAGTACACCATTACTAGGCCAGATTCCTCCTGGTCATGAACATGATAAAGGACTGCGCAAGGAAGATGCAATTTCATTCTTCTGCAATAATTGCACGGACAAGGGAATCCTCAATGCCATAAGTCACCGCGAAATTACACGCTTTGCCGACTTGGTGTCCATAGTACGAAAGTACTGTGCGATGGAAAGCGCCTGGAAAACCGAAATAAAATTTTGGGATAACCCGGCCCTGAATACAAACCTAGTCCGAAATAAAAGGGTGCATTATCACAATACACCTGGGTTAACTACCAAAAAGCAAAAGCCCTCTACGGGACAAGGAACCGTACTGGAGGGATGGTTCAACGGACCCTGCAAAATTCATAGTACAACGGATGCAATACCAATGCACGGCCTTAGAGCATGTTGGATACTCCGGCAGGTGGCCAAAAGTGGTGAGGATTTACTCCTCCCAAAAACCACAGAGCACCATCCCGTGGACAACAATACGGTGTTAACGGTCTTTGAGACCTTCGCGTCAAATAATAGACGCAAGCGAACACTCCGCAGCATGGCCGAAATCTGCCACGCAGCAGAAATAAATCCTTGGAGTGACACGGCTATTACCTTCAATGCCAGTGACGAACCCAAATTCCGAACAGCCCGAGCACCAGCCGCACGGGTCCTCAGTCCAATCGTGGATGGCTTTCAACTCACCAAGGTACTCATGGACGGCGGCAGCGGATTAAACCTCATCTATGAGGAAACTCTTCAAAAGATGGAAATAGACTGGAGCCGCATTGAGAAAAGTAGCACAAACTTTAGAGGAATCATCCCCAGTTGGGAAGCATGCTGTGCTGGGAAAATCACACTAGATGTGGTATTCGGCACGCCGGATAATTACAGGTCCAAAGAAATTACATTCCAAGTGGCCCCGTTCTGCAGCGGATACTACGCTCTACTAGGGCGGGAGGCGTTTACAATCTTCCAAGCCATACCCCATTACGGGTACATGAAGCTCAAAATGCCCGGGCCCAACGAAATCATCACTCTTGCTAGTGATCCGGACATAGCACTCCGCGCCGAAAATAAGATAGACGCACTGGCCCTCGAGGCACTATCTGAAGCCCTAGCGGCTGAGGAACTAACTGCGCCGCGCTCCACGGTGAACAGGGACGATGTGATACTCGATAAAAGATCCAAGTCCACCTCCTTTAAACCGAGGGACGAAATAGTCAAATTCCAAGTCCATCCAACGGACCCTACAAAAACAGGTTCCATCGGGGTATAATTAAACCCTGATGTCGACTCCGCACTGCGAGAGTTCCTACACGAGAACTGGGACATTTTTGCCTGGCACCCTTCAGACATGCCAGGAATCCCACGCAGGCTGGCTGAGCACAGCCTAAATATCCTAAAAGGATTCAAGCCAGTCAAGCAGGCTCTTTGATGTTTCTCCGGGCCTAAGAGACAAGACATGGGAGAGGAACTAGCCAAGCTATTGGAGGCCGGATTCATCAGAGATATAAAACATCCGGACTGGCTAGCAAACCTGGTGATGGTACCAAAGAAGGACAAATCCTAGCGCTTGTGCATCGATTTTAAGGACCTTTGAAAGTGCAACTATCCCTAGGTGGTTTTGGTAATTCATAACAACATATAGCTCATTGAGCTAATGCTATTCCAAGATGATTATTTCAGGAAAGCTCAATGATTAGCATGGCATGGATGTGAAAGTGGAACCCTCAAAATGCTAAGGACAAAGGATTGGCTCAAGCTCAAAAGCTCAAGACTCTTCATTTTATATTTTAGTGATCCAAGATCACATTGAGTCCATAGGAAAAGCCAATACTATCAAGGAGGGATGAGGTGTTGCTTAATGAGGCTCTTGCTTCATGTGCTTAGTGATATGCTCCAAAAACCCTCAACTACTTTCCCATATCCACATTTGACCTAAACCCTAAGCCAAACTCGGTCCTACCGATTCTTCCTATCCGGCGCCATCGAGTTTCACTTGTCATTAGCCACTGCCAAACCCTAGCAATTCGGTTCTAACGATAAGGATCTCGGTCTCACCGAGATGGGATTGCAAACTCTCTGTTTCCCTTTCGTAACTTTTCGGTCTCACCGAAAGAGCGAATCGGTCCCACCGAGATTGCAATGTAAACTCAGTGTTTCCCCTTTGTAACTTTCGGTCTCACCGAGTTCCACTCGGTCCCACCGAAAGAGCAAATCGGTCCCACCGAGTTTGCCTGACCAACTCTCTGGTTAGCTAATTACCAAATTCGGTCACACCGAGTTTGTGTAATCGGTCTCACCGAGATTACATTATGCCCAAACCCTAACCATATCGGTCCTACCGAGTTGCATGTCAGTCCCATCGAAAATCTCTAACGGTCACTAGGTTTACATTTTCAGTCCGACCGAGTTTATTGATTCGGTCCCACCGTGATTGGAAAACTGTGTAACGGTTGGATTTTGTGTGGAGGCTATATATACCCCTCCACCTCCTTCTCATTCGAAGAGAGAGCCATCAGAACACACACACCATTCCAACTCATATGTTCTGAGAGAGAACCACCTACTCATGTGTTGAGACCAAGATATTCCATTCCTACCATATGAATCTTGATCTCTAGCCTCTCCAAGTTGCTTTCCACTCAAATCTTCTTTCCACCAAATCCAAATCCTATGAGAGAGAGTTGAGTGTTGGGGAGACTATCATTTGAAGCACAAGAGCAAGGAGTTCATTATCTACACACCATTTGTTACTTCTTGGAGAGTGGTGTCTCCTAGATTGGCTAGGTGTCACTTGGGAGCCTCCGACAAGATTGTGGAGTTGAACCAAGGAGTTTGTAAGGGCAAGGAGGTCGCCTACTTCGTGAAGATCTACCGCTAGTGAGGCAAGTCCTGTGTGGGCGATGGCCATGGTGGGATAGACAAGGTTGCTTCTTCGTGGACCCTTTGTGGGTGGTTGCTTCTTCGTGGACCCTTCGTGGGTGGAGCCCTGTGTGGACTCGCGCAACCGTTACCCTTGGGTGGAGCCCTGTGTGGACTCGCGCAACCGTTACCCTTCGTGGGTTGAAGTCTCCATCAACGTGGATGTAGGATAGCACCACCTATCCGAACCACGGGAAAAACATCCGTGTCTCCAATTGCGTTTGAATTCTCCAAACCCTTCCCTTTACATTCTTGCAAGTTGCATGCTTTACTTTCCGTTGCCTATATACTCTTTGCATGCTTGCTTGAATTATGTGATGATTGCTTGACTTGTCCTAAATTAGCTAAAATCTGCCAAGAACTAAAATTGGGAAAAGGTTAAGTTTTTATTTGGTCAAGTAGTCTAATCACCACCCCTCTAGACATACTTTCGATCCTACAACCTTAACAAGGCCTGCCCAAAGGATCCCTTCCCCCTCCCCCGCATTGATCAAATCATCGATGCTACCGCAGGACACGATTCATTGTGTTTCCTCGACGCATACTCCGGCTACCATCAAATTAAAATGGCGGAGCCAGACCAAGCCGCAACGGCATTCATCACACCATACGGCCCATTCTGCTTCAACACAATGCCCTTCGGGCTCAAAAATGCCGGCGCACATATCAGCGCATGATTCAGACATGTCTGGCAAACCAGATCGGCAAAACAGTGGAGGCATACGTGGATGACGTGGTCGTTAAAACCAAGTATGTCGAAACTCTAGTAGACGACTTGAGGCTCACATTTGACAACCTCCGAACATATGACATCAATCTCAATCCGGAAAATGTGTTTTCGGCGTACCAGCCGGAAAGCTCCTGGGATTCATTGTCTCCAGTAGAGGTATTGAAGCTAATCCGGCCAAAATCCGAGCGTTGTCATAGTTGGCTACCCCAACAGACCTCAAACAAATACAAAAATTAACTGGATGCGTGGCGGCTCTAAGCCGCTTTATCTCCCGCTTGGGAG
Organism: Triticum aestivum; assembly: GCF_018294505.1. Classification (NCBI taxonomy): domain Eukaryota; kingdom Viridiplantae; phylum Streptophyta; class Magnoliopsida; order Poales; family Poaceae; genus Triticum; species Triticum aestivum. The sequence continues at coordinate 463,695,893 of NC_057794.1, forward strand.
AAAAGGCATTACCCCTTTATCGCCTCCTCCGGCGCACCGAACACTTCGAGTGGACGGATGCCGCCTCGGCCGGACTCAATGAAATAAAAGTCATATTGGCAACAAACCCAGTCCTAGACATGCCAAACATTGGCGAACCAATGCTATTATACATTGCGGCAACTCATCAAGTAGTAAGTGTAGTGCTCGTCGTCGAGCGAGAAGTGGACGGACACAAATTCCCCCTTCAAAAGCCGGTTTACTATGTGTCCACTATCCTTACTCCATGCAAATCACGGTACCCGCATCATCAAAAGATAGCGTACGCGGTATTTATGGCATCCCGAAAGCTGCGACACTACTTTCAAGAGTGTTCGATAACGGTAGCCTCGGAAGTACCACTTAACGATATTATAAACAACCGCGACGCGACAGGCGGGATATCCAAATGGGCCATTGAGCTCCTCCCGTTCGACATAACTTACAAGCCACGGCGAGCTATTAAGTCGCAAGTTTTGGCTGACTTCGTAGCTGAGTGGACGGAAGCCGAACTCCCTAAAGAGTACGGCACATATTCAAACTAGATCTTGCACTTCGACGGCTCCAAAATGTTGGCTGGTCTGGGGGCTGGCGTCGTTTTGACGTCCCCAACAGGAGATACCATTCAATACGTACTACAGATAATGTATACGGACTCCAACAACGCAGCCGAATATGAGGCCCTTCTACATGGTCTCCGGATGGCAGTATCCATGGGCATTCAACGCCTAGAGGTGCGCAGGGATTCGAACCTCGCGATATCCCAGATAAATGGAGACTTCGATGTCAAGGATCCGAAAATGGCAGCTTATCGCAATGTCGTCCTAAAAATGTCAGCTCGGTTCGAGGGGCTCGAATTTCACCATGTGGCTCGGGAAAACAATCAGGCGGCGGACATCCTTGCCCGCATCGGCGCAAAACGCAACACGGTCCCTCCCAACATATTTCTGGAACGGCTCTTCAAGCCATCCATGGCATGGGAAGGGGACACCGGTAACAACAGTCCGGACCCGGCCAAAATACCCGATAACGAACTCTCTGACACAATCGGAGGCTCCGCCACCCAAGTAACACAATCAGCCCACAAAATAATGGCCATTATTGCCCCGTGGACAGAACCATTCCTAGCCTACTTAACTAGACAGGAACTTCCGGAGGACCAAAATGAGGCACGCTGCATAGTACGGCGATCCAAGGCCTACAGGGTCCATGAGGGAGAATTATACAAAAAAAGCGCTACCGGAGTCCTTCAAAGGTGCATCTCCGAAGAGGAAGGGCGGAACCTTTTGGCAGAAATTCACGCCGGACTCGGCGGTCATCACGCCGCAGCCCGGGCTCTTGTAAGCAAGGCCTTCCATACAGGATTCTATTGGCCAACGGCCCGGGCAGATGCACATGACTTGGTCCAACGTTGCGCCGGTTGCCAGCTCTTTGCAAATCAAAGCCACATGCCACCCACCGCCCTCCGAACAATCCCCATTACATGGCCCTTCGCGGTCTGGGGGCTTGACATGGTTGGACCCCTTAAAGGGGGAACCCACAAGAAAAAATACTTATTGGTCATGGTGGACAAATTCACCAAATGGATAGAGGCTAAACCGGTTAAAACAGCCGAATCCGGACCGGTGATAGATTTCATATCTGGGGTTGTACACCGTTATGGCGTCCCCCACAGCATCATCACTGATAATGGCACGAACTTCATGGCTGACGAGGTAAAACTCTGGTGCAGCAAAATGGGCATCAAGGTCGATTATGCTTCAGTCTATCACCCACAAACCAACGGTCAAGTCGAACGAGCAAATGGTCTTATAATGAGCGGCATTAAACCTAGATTAGTGCGCTCCTTAATGGAGTCTGACATGCACTGGGTAGAGGAGCTTGACTCCGTACTCTGGGGGCTGCGAACCACGCCGAATCGTAGTACCTATACACCGTTTTTATGGTGTACGGCGCAGAGGCAGTCCTGCCTTGTGACATAATTCATGACTCACCTCGAGTGCACATGTACGAAGAAAGAGAAGCCGAGCTCGATCGGCAGGACAGTCTGGACACCTTGGAGGAAGAGCGCGACGTAGCCAAAGCCCGTTTCGCATTTTACCAGCAACAGGCTCACAGATACCAAAGCAGAGAAGTACGGGCCAAAACTTATAACGTTGGCGAACTAGTTCTACGACTGCCAGATAAGAAAAAGAACAAGCTCGAGCCCAAATGGGAAGGTCCCTTCATTATCGACCAAGTTCTGACCGATGGAGCGTACCGACTGCGGGATGCATCGAGTAGTTGACTCGAGCCGAACCCATGGAACGCAGCCAGGCTTCGAAGATTCTACGCCTAGCATCGGACTCTATGTTAGTCCCCTCCCTTTGTCCATTTTCTGCATATGCATCATCTGTCCTGTTTCCCTTTCTTTCTTTTATTTCTTTAGGCCTTCAAGGGTCACCTTGTGCCTCACTCGTACATTACAGATGTGCTAGCTGCACTCTTCATACCTGGGGGCTTCTTTCACAGAAACTTAAGTTATTTACCTGGGCCTCACGCCCAACACATGTGTTATACTTCCGCATGTACCTTTTTTCACCATTATATGCATCGATATGACTTAAGTTTTGGCCAAGCTGGGTTGCCTGGCTCTTGTATTTATGCCCTACGTTCCCGTTAATTCGGCTAGGGCATAAGGGGAGCACCTCTGTGATTGTTACCGCCAGTTCAGCCGGACGTGTACCTCAGACTGGGTGAAGCCAAAAGCTAGCGTTCTTAAGGGAATATTCGGTCGGTGAACAAAAGATGACTTTTATTATCCATATCTGCCCCCAGATGATTTCTCTGTGCTTCTTATCGTAGTCCAAACATGCACTTTAGGGCATGCTTACCCAGGGAAAGGAACCCTTAACGAAACTATTCTCCCTGGAAGATGTTTCTTACTACCCATGTAATATAACATAACTAGTTGGGCACTTGTCTGATAAAGCACTAATGACCCTTACGCCTGGTCTCCACGCATGCCCCGGTTCTTACATAACCGAGAGGGTATTCGGATACACTCCGGACTGTCGGGTCCCGAGGTTGAAGCAAAAAGGTCCGCCACGACAAACGATCTATAATCCGGCTAGAAGGCATTATACATGTCACTTTAAAATTACATAGTCAATTTGACTGGTTGAATTCCTCTTCAATACCATCCAACAGGCTGTCTAGTCTACAGTCCTGTTGGGAATACTTTGCGGCCAATTCTACTTGGCCGTACACTAAGCTCACAGGGATCTCCTTCCCAATGGGCCCCACAGGTCCGACTTCGGCCATGTGGTTCGGGTCAGCCTTCGTGTACCGTGTCTTCACCATCGCCCAGGCTTCCCTAGCGCCCTGATGGCAGGCCGATATCTTCCATAATCGGAAGCGCCGCCGCGCTCCCTTTAGCTTTTCTGCAAGCTCTCCAAGGCCTTCGGGTATGGAGACGGATGGCCACAAGGCCTGGGCGACGCCTTGCATCACCTGCCGAACTCGTTCGTGCAGCTGTGAGAGCTCGGGAAGAAGGTCACCCGTTGAACCGGGCATTTCCTCGGCAGGACGACCTGTTAGCATACCTACAGACATAACTCTGTCAGCCAGCTTCCTCGCCGAACTCTTTTTCAAAGTTCGTTCAAGCACTTACTAAATATGCCGCGTCGAAGCCGCCGATTTTCCTTAACAGAGTCCGACAGTTGGGCGCGAACATCTTGTAGTTCCACGCCCAGCTTGGTGTTGGCATCTTGGAGATCATTTTTCTCCTGCCTCACCCTCGTAAGCACGCTCTCACCGGCCTTCAGCTGGCGTATGAGCTGTTGCTTATCCGGATTTACTCCAGCGTCATCTGCAATTTTATCGTCAGATCTGCATATACGCCGCATTCTATATGATACTTATCATTCAAAAGATATGTTACCAGAGGGGGTCTCTTTGGGCTCCCCTGCTGCGGCCAGTGCGGCCTGAAGTTGGGCTTTGCACTCTTCCAGCTCCTGGGACAGTTGAGTATTCTTTTCTGTAAGAACCTGCATAACAAATGATCCTTAAATCAGTTATCCTAACTGTTTCAAGTCTCAGGGGCTACTGATATATATAATCATCAAATTTCTCACCCGTATGTCTTTTACATACTGCTCCGTGGCTCTGGCTAGACCATTTTGAGCGGCACGGAGGTGCGCGTCTCCCGAGTTGAAGGCATCCAATGCCTCTTGGGAGAAACAAGCGTCACGAAGAACAGTCCGGCGACGCCTGTGGTTCATGGCACTTTCCACCTCGGAATGGGTGGCGGATAGTTTATCCGCATCCTCTGTCGGAGGAGCACCCGGCGCACGCCTTGTATTCGTTCCCGCCTCCGAATCCGGCCTTGGAGCCTGGCTTGTGGAGGCGCGATTGGTAGCCTCTCCGGGTATAGTCCGGCGAGCGCTCTTTTTCCTGAAAAGAAGGCGTGGGCGTTAATATGCCTCTGAGAATAATGTCTTGTAATAAGGACGGCGCGCCATACCGCTGCGCCGGTGTCTCAATCCGGACTGCGGGTCTTTTCAGCCTGCCTGGCCTCGCGGCCCCTTGTTGGCCAGTCGCCGCAGGCTCGGCCTTCGGCCTCGAGGACCTCCCCTGCAAAACACGGCTGTTATACGGCGATCAAAAACACGCAAGGACGGATCCCTTTTTGAACTGCTGGGACTTCGGTCTCAGTCACCTGTGAGGCTGGAACTAGCCCAGGGTAATCGGCCGTAATGGCCACCAAAGCATTGTCATTACTCGATTGGTAAAATACCCCATCGATCAGCTCCACAGATATGTCCGGATCCTCCTGGGAGGCCGGGTCAAGGGACCGTCCAGGGTCCTCGGGTTGTGGAGGAGGGCTGTTTATCTCCTTTACAGCCTGGCGCAGCTCCTGCGATGAAATCGCTAGAATGAATACTTAACTATGGGAATACGAAATGGATGGGCGATAAAAAGTCTCCGCTTACCCAGCTCGGAGGATTGTACATAGAAAATCCGCCCTGCGGGTTGACACGAAGGAATTCCTCCTCTTCTCCCTTGTACAAAGTGGATAAGATCTTTATTAGATCAGCAGCCGATCCCGGCCCTTTGCGGCCGTGGCGGGTGGCGTCATCCTCCCCGTTGAAATCCCACATGGGGTGGCCTCTATACTGAAGCGGCTGCACCCCCCGCATGATGCATGTGGCCATGACCTCGATCATGGTCAATCCGGATCGAGCTAAAAAACTTATCCGGCTCATCAGGTAAAGAATGTCCCTGTCATCTTCCTCCAGGGAGCTCCGTGGACGCCAGCTCCGGCGCTTCTTCAAAGGGGCGTTGTCGAACTCAGGAAGGCCGATCCGAATAGGATCCAGGAGGGGGACGTCTTCTATATAAAACCATTCTGAAGGCCAGTCTTCGGACGTCTTCTTTGGGGTCCCAGACAGGTATCTGGTCCTGGCAATACGCCACACTTCGGCTCCCCCCACTTGATATATTGACCCCTTCTGAGAACGGGGCACAAGGCAGAACAACTTCTTCCACAGAGCAAAATGAGCCTCACAGCCCAAAAACAACTCGCAAAGGGCTACGAATCCCGCGATATGCAGCACGGAAGCAGGCGTAAGGTTGTGCAACTGGAGGCCATAGAACTCCAGGAGCCCCCGGAGAAACAGATGAATTGGGAATCCGAGCCCTCTTACCAAATAAGGGACAAGGCATACCCTCTCTCCCTTGGAGGGATTGGGAAGGCTCTCCGCTTGCTCTCCGCCATTATAGGTGGCAAGCCCGGCTCGAACCGGGACCAGGTACGCTGGGGGAAGAAATCCCTTGGACTGAAGCATCACTAATTTGCTGTGCGGGACGGAACATCTCTCCCAATCTCCAGGCTTGGAGCTAGGGGTGCGAGAGGAGGAGCTGCGTCGACCGGCCATGATGGAATGGATCTCTGTCGGGTGCGCTCCGACGAAGGCTCGCCAAGGGAGGATGGTGTGATTTGGATCTGAATCCTCGTCTTTTTAAATAGGCGGCTCATTCACACAGCTAGGGGGTAAATGTGGAAACACCCTGGCTCTTCACATTCGCTCGACACGTGGAAAGTGGCCATTATTGGGCGTAGAAGCCAAGGAGTACAACATTCACAAGAAACCGGACATTATTTCGACAGGTACACAGAATTTGGAGAGGAACCCGCCTTGCAATGCCGAAGACAATACTGCGCGCCGGACTCATCGTCATTGAAGCCTGGTTCGGGGGCTACTGAGGGAGTCCTGGATTAGGGGGTCTCCGGACAGCCGGACTATATCCTTTGGCCGGACTGTTGGACTATGAAGATACAAGATTGAAGACTTCGTCTCGTGTCCGGATGGGACTCTACTTGGCGTGGAAGGCAAGCTAGGCAATACGTATATGGATATCTCCTCCTTTGTAACCGACCTTGTGTAACCCTAACCCTCTCCGGTGTCTATATAAACCGAAGGGTTTTTAGTCCATAGGACAACAATCACAATATACAATCATACCATAGGCTAGCTTCTAGGGTTTAGCCTCTCTGATCTCGTGGTAGATCTACTCTTGTACTACTCATATCATCAATATTAATCAAGTAGGACATAGGGTTTTACCTCCATCAAGAGGGCCCGAACCTAGGTAAAACATCGTGTCCCCTGCCTCCTGTTACCATCCGGCCTAGACGCACAGTTCGGGACCCCCTACCCGAGATCCGCCGGTTTTGACACCGACAAGAACTTTGGAGTGATTCTTCATCGAACCTTGAGGGATGGTTATATGATCCAATTATATTAGCATTGTTGAGAGACTGCACTAGCGAAAGTACGGACTCTAGGCCTCATTTTCAAGCATTGCAATACCATTTGTGCTCACTTTGGGTACTTGCTACCTTGTTGTTTTTATTGTTCCTATTACAAAAATCAATATCTACTGTCATTACTACACTTGTATCACCATCTCTTCGCCGAACTAGCGCACCTATACAATTTACCATTGTATTTGGTGTGTTGGGGACACAAGAGACTCTTTGTTATTTGGTTGCAGGGTTGTTTGAGAGAGACCATCTTCATCCTATGCCTCCCATGGATTGATAAACCTTAGGCCATCCACTTGAGGGAAATTTGCTACTAACCTACAAAACTCTGCACTTGGAGGCCCAATACGAGTCTACAAGAACAAACTGTGTAGTAGACATCAGGTATCATTAGCATGTTGTAACATATTAAATCCGTTATTCTCTCCATCCCCCCAAAACCCCTTTCACTATATCATTATCTCTAGCATTTTTCAAAATCACAGCTAGGGCATTAGCAGCTATGTCAAACAACATGGGTGACATAGCATCCCCCTAACGCATACCTTTGAAAGTTTTAAAGTAAGGTCCAATTATATCATTGACTCTCACACCCACGTGTCCCCCTCTCATGGTTTTCATAACCCAGTCACACCACTTGTCAGGGAAGCCTTTTAGTTGTAGCATTTTCATAACAAAAGGCCATTTTATTTTGTCGTATGCCTTTTGAAAATCTACCTTAAAGATCAAGGCATCTTGTTCATGGGTATGAATAGTGTTCAATGCTTCATGCAAGATCACAACCCCCTCCATTATGTATCTCCCTTTGACAAAGGCAGTCTGAGTTGGGGAGATCACTCGAGAGGAACACTCATTCAGCCTATTCATAAGTAGTTTAGTAATAATTTTGAAGCTAACATTCAGGAACATATTGGTCTAAATTTTTGGATTTGTTTAGCATCAACAGTTTTGGGGACTAATGTAATAATCCCATAATTCAATCTATTGATGTCTAGCTTTCCAGTGGCAAAATCCTCTACCAAGTTCTTTAGATCCCACTTGACCAAATCCCAGAAAACCTGATAAAAATCAGCAGGGAAGCCATCAGGTCCTAGACTCTTGTTTCTTTTCATCCCAAAAACCACATCTTTGATTGCTGAGAGGGTAAAAGGTCTAATAAGCTTATCAGCTTCATCATCTGATTTTTTTAGGTTTGGGTCATCAAGGAGACATTAGAGATATCAGGGTGACCAAACATTTTTTTTTGTAAAAATCAGTGTTGTAAGTTAACAAACCCCCCTCGATAACCCCTTCCTCCTGTTCTAGTGAAGTGATTCTATTTTTTCCTCCTACCATTTACTCTAGCATGGTAGTATATGGTATTCCCATCACCATCAGTGATCTCTTTATCTTTATATCTCTGTAGCCATTTTATTTCTTCTTGTTTAAGCAGTCTCTCCAATTGTCTTCTCAAGTCAATTTGTTCTTGTCCATCAAAAGCACACAACCCCAGGCTTTCAGCCCTCCTATCAATGTTGTCCAGTCTTTCCAAAAAAATTACTTTAATTTTTTATACCAAGCATCTACTTTTTTGTTCCAACCCTTAATTTTCTTTCTCAGAATCCTAAACCGAGCTTGCCATCTTTCAAAAGTATCATCTCTGAATCGCTCTCTCAAATTCCATTGGTTTCCATATCTAAAGATAGGTCCACTATTAACATTCTCTCCAGTATCTATAAACAAGGTGCACTCGGTCCCCCCCTTGTATCAAGGTTGTGTGGCGTCTCGACTATTAACACCGTGATCTCATGAAATACAATCTCCTTTCCCCTGAAGAAAAAAAACTGTGAACAAAAAGGTAGCCAGCAATGCACTGCCAGTACGCAGGCGCAACCGAAGTCCTACTTGACAACATTACAATATTCTATCCATCCAGCGAGCAAACACATCTCAGTTGTTCGCTGCTGTCACGGAGAATCCTTTGCAGTATCACAGTCCCGGTAGTCTCCATTCTCTTTTCTTATGCCTTTCTCGTTTGTGGGTGGTTGTCCGTACCTGCCGATCAAACCTGTAGATAGAGCAGAAAAAATATTAGAAGCGAGGAATGATAATCGGGGCACCAAAAAGGTTCACATCAGGTGGGCAAGCTGTCCGTTCGAGTATTCTTCCCGCAACAAAAAGAGTACCACCGCCACGTACGAGCGCAGATCGGCCAATCACAGAAGCCTTCTGCGCCTCCGTATCCCGCACACAACACAACAGCGCGCCCGCCCCGCATCTCCCACTTCGCTCCCGGCCACGCGGGCCACCCAGACTCCAAACCCCACACGTCAGTGACAGCGGCCGCAGATCACACCCGCCCTCCCTACCCGCCGCCCGGGCCAGCAACCGCCTCCCCCTCGCCGTGCCCGGGACCCCCCCCCCCCCCCCGCACCGCCGTGAGGTTTATACCAGAGTTTGCGAGTCAACTCGCGCCACCGCCACCGCCACCACGCGCGCGGAGACCTCTCCCCCCCAGGGCGTCGCCGACGTGGCGTGGCCTCCGCGCGGTTCCGCTCCGGCGAGGCGGGCCGATTTGGCGGGCCAAGGGATGGGAGATCTGGCGGCGGGCAGGAGATGGTGAGCGCCAGCACTAGCCGGGGCGGCTCGGGTCGCGCCGCTCAGAGGGGCGGCGGCGGAGGCGGCGCCCTGCCCGGGAGCCCGCGGGTGTCCGCGGCGGCGCAGCGCAGGTGGTGGGGGGCCTCGGGCCCGTCGCTGGAGCGGGTCGCCCTCGCCTTCTGCGTCGCCTCCGTGGCGCTCGCGCTCTCCTGCGCGCTCTACCTCTACGTGCTCCGCTACCTCGGGCGGGGGCAGGCCGTGGCCGGGTTCGTCGGGGAGGACCTCGGGGCGTGCGACGTGTTCGACGGCAACTGGGTCCCCGACGCGGCCTACCCGCTCTACAACAGCTCCGACTGCCCCTTCGCGGAGAAGGGGTTCAACTGCCTGGCCAACGGCAGGGAGGACACCGGCTACCTCAAATGGCGGTGGAGGCCGCGCCGCTGCGACGTGCCGAGGTTCACCGCCGGCGCCGCGCTCGAGCGGCTCAGGGGGAAGCGTGTCGTCTTCGTCGGGGATTCCATGAGCCGCACGCAGTGGGAGTCCTTCATCTGCATGCTCATGCCCGGGGTGGAGGATCCCAAGACCGTCTACGAGGTGAATGGGAACGAGATCAGCAAGACCATACGGTTCCTGGGTGTGAGGTTTGCGTCCTTCGACCTCACCGTGGAATTCTTCCGGTCCGTGTTCCTTGTCGAGCAGCGCCCTGCGCCCAGGCATGCGCCCAAGAGGGTCAAATCGACTCTGAGGCTGGACAAGATGGATAATATCAGTCGGAAATGGGTGAATGCCGATGTTCTGATTTTCAACACCGGGCACTGGTGGACTCCCACCAAATTGTTTAATACGTAAGTTTTCTTGCTCTGTTTTGCTATGCTCGTTTAGTTCTAACCATGATAAATGTGTGTTTTCAGTACTGTAAGTATCTTGTTCGTCTTTCTCATATTTCATTAGAATCATATTTAATGTGTGTGTGTGTGTGTGTGTGTGTGTGTGTAATTAGTTGAATTGGGCACAAAAAACAGTATGAATAGGTAATACAAACTCCATTTCGATGATGTTACCTACTTTAAGTATTTGTAAGCTCCCAAGGATCCATTTGGCATCACTGTGGATTACGAATTTGGTTAAGTTGGTTTTAGGTAACTGGGTGTTTGGCTACCTGTTTTTTTCCCTGTCAAGTTGCAAACAAATATGTATCTGCATTCCTGAACATATGAGATGAAATTTGAGACGAAAAACATTTAATTCACTTCTACTTAGCAGATTAATAGGATTTTGTACTATTTCATCAACTTAAAAAATAAGTACAGCGAGCACAACACAACAACCGCAAGCTTGAGCCTAACTCAACTTCTTGTTTCTATGCACCTCAAATCAAATGTATACATGGAAATGAGAGGAAAATATCAATTATACTCATATCCTATTCTAACAGTGAGATGCCAATTATTTCCATATTCTAGCAATGCCATGATTCTGAAATCATGGAAACGAGAGGAAAATAGCAATGCCATGGTTATACTCATATTCTATTCTAACAGTGAGATGCTGCTTAGGTGCGAATATGCACAGCAAATTTGACACTGGGATGAGATGACTTGTGTGAATAAGTCAGAGGGGAACATAATGTGTTAGTGGAAGAACCAATCAAGAAATAATAGGACAGGGAAAAATTTACGATTAGCCGTCCCATCATGCATTTCACATTACCCTTCCCAGTCGATCTACCTCATAAAGTTCCTCCCACAAACCTTAGCGCTAGTTCCATCAGTTGTGATCCATCCCCTCACCCTTCTTCAGTTCCCAACATTTTTACCTTATTGTCCTTCACTAGCTTCTTTTATGCCAAGCTGAGCATAAATCTGCGAAACAGTGTGCCCCTAGCCTATCTTCCTGCTCATCACAGGCACGGGCGTGACATTGGTTAAGCAGGGGCTAATGGTAATGACATTGCTAATTGACAATATGAACAGGTGATGACTTAGCAGATGCTGTTTGCTGGATGTTATGTGTCTTCCATTCGGCATACTTTTCTTTTTCAAGTTAGTAGTTAGCTAGTCTCTGGTAATAGTGGGTACATTACATAGTTTTTGTGATATTTGGCCAAAACCAGTACACAATTATCCAAGTTAGTATTTCCTTGTTCTTATATCAACTCATTGACTACTAGCACAACCCTTCCCCCCCTCTAAATCATATTCATCATTATCTACATATGTGAATTAACTCAAACTTAAGAGTATCCTAGTCTGATCAATGTCCGAGCTTGATCTGACTTGTTCTTCCCAACAGGGGTTGCTATTTTCAGGCTGGACGTGCTCTCAAACTAGGTACAACCATTGATGCTGCTTTCAGGATGGCACTGCAGACTTGGGCTTCTTGGGTGGAAAAAAGAGTTGATCTAAACCGAACACATGTGTTCTTCCGCACATATGAGCCATCTCATTGGAGGTGTGTTTTATTATAAATACACAGAGAGAGTTCTTCTCTTGCGTACAGCCTACTTTACTTTATGTTTCATCAGTATAATTTATTTTGTTTTAGTATACTGTGCAGGCAGTTTAATCATAAGAAACTTTGTGAAAAATATTTTTGATTTATTTTTGTAATTGTTAGAAAAGGATACAGATCATTTTGGTGGAGTATATGATAGTGAACGGGAATATCTATATAAAATTTAGGTGTTGACGATCTGTATCTGCATCCAAACACCACCAAAATATCTAAATATGACACCCATCTAAACTAAAATCCTATTAGTTGATATTATCTAACTTGAATAGTAGGGAGGTAGATAATTGCACCTATTTAATTAGTATGGTATGAAATATTTGGCTGATATCTCTGTCAATTTAACCAAAACATGCATTTCATATGTCATCTGTCCAAATTCGAATTTACACTCTGTTATACAATGTCGATCAGACATGGCTCTTTGAGCTCCACCGAGGCATATATAGCAATTTGATTTCCCGAATCCCAACTCTGTGTACAAGGAATAGCCTTTTTCTTCTTTTATTTAATGTTTGAGGGAACATGTAAGGTTAGCAATGGATATTAAGCTACAGCTGTCCCTGATTCAAAATTATTTCATACACTTCATTATATCAATTGCAGGAACTCGTTGTTCTGGTAGTATGTTTTATTCTGGAACAAAGGATGGACATCACATGTCTGCACAGTTTCACTGAGAGTCTTGTGTTTGTATATTCCTTAAGGTTCCAGGATCAAATTGTGTTTCTATTGCATTGGTTACACCACCAATTCATTTGAAGTAGTTGAATGATGTTTGCAGAATATTAACTTACATTTCTCCTGTTCTCACAATTCTTTCCTTGCTCTGGTGTATCTTTTCTCTAAGAACTAACAAAAACTTATCCCATGTTACAGTGATTTGAACCAGACGATATGTGAAGTAACAGAAAAGCCTTCACCTGAGGCCAAAGGAAATGACAAGAGTGAACTTGGGGATATACTTGGTGATGTTGTGGCGAATATGAATGTTCCTATTACTGTGCTAAATGTAACTTTGATGGGAGCCTTCAGAACAGATGCTCATGTTGGCGCTTGGAGTTATCCTCCCACTATACTTGATTGCAGTCACTGGTGTCTCCCTGGAGTTCCAGATGCTTGGAATGAACTAGTATTTTCATACCTTTTTACAAATGGTGAGTTCACATTTATGCTGTGTATCTTCATTTTTCTGACTACTAGAAGCAAAATGGTGTGTATCGCTAGAGAGAGAAAAATCCATATCACAAGTTGCTCTCTCATAATGACAGTGTTCAGTTTAACCCTTTTCCATCCACTGCATCTGCAATGATATAAAATTTCCGTGACTTCATATGCAATGAATAAACATTTGTCAACTATACACAACCACAATGGGTCACATGACCCGAGAATTCACACTTATACTCAAAGCATATGGTGTAGAATGTTGTAGTTAACCCCATGATAACCTAGTGAAGTCAAATGACAAAGTGACTCTTATCGACTGTATCTTTGGTAGTGCTTCAGAAAATTTACTCCAAGAGTATAAAGCTTGATCATTAAATTGTACCGATGCAGTTGAACGTGTTCATTGTTATTGGATGATGAGCTGACCTTTCTTCATGTCTGAAATCCACAGGTTGGCGAAAGATGGCAGGGTGACTGACTCATTTTTCTTCTTTTGCCCCATACGTACATTCCCCCCATCTTCGGTTTTGTCAGCTATAGAAGAGCAACAGATGCCCTGGAAATAGCTGAGTATGATAGGTGGTTTAACTGGACCCCTCTGCATTCTTTTCTCTCTTGTACAAGGTGATGCATTCATTCCGAGGTGTAGATTTTGTATCGGTCCTTCAGATTGTCGATGAAAAGAAAGCATCACATTTTGTGTATGCTTCTTTCAATTCAATTTATACGTTGTGAAAACACGTGCTTCAGTCTGTATGTACTAACAGTTCACATCACACATTGTATAAATATATATATGTTCTTTGTCACGATGAGCGCAAAAAGTTTGCATTGATGTATTGCCTACGTATGTTTTTTCCCACTGACATGTACATAATTAAATTCTGGACACGGTATAATGATCAGTTGGTGCCCAGGGATATGATCTGCTCCAAACTACCAAGTTAAATTTCTGGGTATGGGATTCAGTTGATGTGCGGGAATATGTCAAACATGTTGATATATTTTTGTATGAACTTGGGCAAACTTAACTAAAATAATTTGGAACAGAGGTTGGGAAACATTTTCACTGCCATTAGCTTTCATTGTCGTGAAAAAAATATTCCGTGTTCTTAGTAAGAGAATTTACATGCACAGACAACTTATTAGCTAAACCAACCCAAAAGAATTGTTGACCACCTCCAAGGCTCAGAGCCGCAGCCAGGAGGACGGCAACAGAGGAGGGTTTGTGTTTGTGTGGGGAAGGCCCCAAGCATAGCTACCTATACAAGCTGCTGCTATGCAGGTACGGTGCTATACATATCATGAAGCTTTTCTTCTGTATAAATATCTCGGGCTATCTACACAGCTCACGAGCTCGACGACAAGCTCACCGTCGCAGGCGTCGCCGGCGCGGGGTTGCTCTTCGACTGGTTCTTGGCCTCGCCCCAGTGCCACAGCATGCTCTCCCAGAAGCAGAACTTCTCGAAGCAGGTCTTGAGCCTCGGGTCGGTGATGTTCCGCCGCCAGTGCCCGTCCTCCAGGTTCGCCTTCTCCGCCTGCCGCCGGTCCCACTCCAGCCCTGCCTTCTGCCTCGTCCTCAGAAGGCAGTAGGACTGGAGCCTCCGGGGCATCTTGTCGTGCGTCTTCCACCACCGGCTGTGCGCGACGTCGCTTGCGAACTCGCGCATCATGAAGTTGTTCCAGTTGCAGTCGTAGTCCCTGAAGCACAGCCATGGCTTCAGGCCCAGGTAGTGGAGCACGTAGAGGCCCGGCGGGTCGGCGCCGAACAGCTGGGTCTTCTTCGCCTTGGCCTCCTCGCTGTCGCCCTCCCAGAAGTGCTTCAGGAAGTTCATGTGCTTGGGGATGCGGTGCCACCATGTGAATATCTCGTTCAGGTACCCCTGGTCGCCCCCGTTGTACGACGTGATCTCGTTGATGTGCTCCATCAGCAGCTGGAACGTGCAGTTGGAGGGCTCGATCACCATGACGCCGGAGTTGAAGAGAGTCGCGTTGTTGCCCGTCGCGGTGATCTCTGGCATCGCGAACAGGAAGTCCACGTTCCTCAGGATGAGCAGGTCAGCATCTATGAATATGATCTTGTCGTAGTCGGTCAGCTGCCATAACCTGAACTTGCTGTAGTTCCACTCGTTGTAGGCGTCTCGCTCGGCTTTTGGGTTCCTGATCCTTTCAATTATCCTGACCTTCCAGCCTGCGGCTTCCAAGCCTCTCCGGTGGTGATCGCTTATGGTGTTATCAACTAGGATGACCAAGTCTCTTGTTGATCCTGCTTGCCTGATGCTCTGAGCTGCTGTGATGGCACCACATACATATTCACTTGCTGAATGCAGTATCGTGGCATATGCTTCTCTTCTTCGGTCGACTGAGAAAAGTCTTGCTGCACCGGTAAGAATAGATGTTATCTACTGAATTCTAATCTTATGCTGAAAACAAGTAAAATCTAACAGGGCCCATTCAACTGAATTTTAATCTTATTCGGGGAAGCAGTAAAATCTAACAAGCCCCATTCTATATAAATTCCTACGGAATAGACCTTAGTACAAGTATAAAAAAAAATCAATGTGTTGAACTTCTCTGACAGAATTAGATGCTATTTTTGCTGAAAATAGTTGTACTGGGTATCATTTTTTTAGAGCATGATGTGCATATTTTAATCGGTTTTAAAGAAGAACATGTGCACGGAAATGAGAAACGTAGACTAAACGTTGACTAAAAAGCAACAAACCTTTTGCTTTAAGTGGAATAGCAAGCTCGCATGATCCAACAGGAAGCCTAAGCTTTTCCCTTACTGCTTTCAAATCAGGCCTATACAACCAGGCATTGCCTTCATGTTTCACAAGGTTCTTGCAGGGGAAGAGGTTGGGGATGGGGAAGCAGTCCGTCACAAAGAGCACATGGACCTTCCGGTTGCCTCTTGAAGAGGTCACGGCCAGTTTCGCCGCTGAGAGCTGCAAATGGAGCCTTGCAACATCTCTCGACCAACCCGCCACCCTTGTACAGGGAAGTTTCACAGCAACAACATCAAACCATGCGCCTCTTCGGACATTAGGCTCTGGAAATGATGGGCAGGAAGGTATCTCAGATTCTTCCTCCTCATCTATCCATTCAGGATATAGTTTAGGCCAAGTAATGCTGTCCTTGGCATGCTCAAGTCTTACAATCGAAACATGGCTTTCGGGGAGTATGCGCGACCAAGAGCCATACTCGGTGCTGTTAAAATTCAGGAGTCCAATTTTGAGCTCTTGGTTACCAGCACTAAGATCTTCTATAGCTGTATATACATCGGCCCACTGAACATCAGCAGATGATACGTATCGCGGATCAGCACTTGTTTTGTCCCATATCCAGTCAACATCAACATACCTGCAAAGCATACATGAACTTCCATGAGATAATAGTTATAGTCTACATCAGTGGCGGGCAAAGAATTGAATTTTTCCTTATCTAAGCCCTGCATAGTAAAATTTCTTCATTGTTTTGCCTAGGGGGGGGCACGCCCCCCCTCAGACTTGTACTAAGCTCCGCCACTGGTCTACATCAACGTTTGTCATCTTTTAACGTGTCGCAAATAGTTTGCTGAGATTTGTTTGAATGATTTATACTCACCGAGAACTTGATTGTAGTTGGCGCTCGTACAGCGTCGGAGTCAGGAGGGTAAGAAATGTCGCAGAAACAATAGCTATAAGCAAGTAGCGCAAGGATTTGAACTTGCAACCGCAGTTCTTCTCAAGGACAAGAACTTCATAGTTCTCAACATCTTTGAAACTTTTGTTTTTGGTGGTCCTTCTCTTAGTTGTGTCATCACTGCATAAGGTAGTAATAAAATCAGTGAGTAACTGCTATCACAGAAAAATCTGTCACCAAAGAACTATGCTTGTCTAAAACAGGAAAAAAATATAGAAGAAAAATATCCCTTAGCTTGGAGTACCAACGAAAATAATTGATTAGTTCTTGTTTGACAAGACAGGTTATGATGTTACTAAGTATATGTCCTTTTCTTGCTTTTCACTTTGATTTCCAATCATAATCTTTTGACGAAAAGATTTTCGTCATAATCTTGGGCCGGTTAACTATGATTTGTAGGGCACAGGTGGCGAGCTCTCATACTCGTAGGGAAGCAGTTTTGCTTTAACTAAAAAGGTTAGAAGCACAAACGCAAGCTGCATCAGCGTCGCAAAATCTCTCATACAGTAGATGTCTGTAGAAACAACCGCAAGGATACAACAGCTACACCAGTAGAAAGCAACACTTTCAGGCTCCTGCTTTCTTCTTCAAGATAGACCAGCCAATGGTTTTATATACAGGTAGTGCTACCACATCATCCTTTAAGCTTTGCTACAAATCAAAATAAGTGGA
Organism: Triticum aestivum; assembly: GCF_018294505.1. Lineage (NCBI taxonomy): Eukaryota > Viridiplantae > Streptophyta > Magnoliopsida > Poales > Poaceae > Triticum > Triticum aestivum. The sequence continues at coordinate 463,713,333 of NC_057794.1, forward strand.
ATGCTGATAGGCCTTGGCCCCCTTTATGGGCCAAAAAATACACATAACTGTCCCATTGGAGGCGTCCAAAAGTGTGCCCTTTTTAAAGGGAGGAAAATGCAGCATATCCGATCGCTGGATGCGAAAGGGAGCCGCACCAAAAAATGTTTGCAGGTCCAAAGAAACTAGTGTCGCCGGCACCAAGGAAAACTCCAAAGTTTGTGTGTGCCGACTCGTATTTTGCGATCCTACGAACCTATCTTTCAGGGATCGAAAGCGTCGCCATAGTTTATTATTGCTGATCACATGGGTGACTCTGTACCTAACAACTGACAAATCTTTGATCGGATCAAATTCAGGGAAGCATGGCTGGCGGTTGCAAAGCACAACTTGGAACCTTCGTCCATGGGCCTTACACGCTAGTGCTCGTTTAAAAATGGAGTTCAGAGTTCAGACTGACAGGAGATGATCCAAGGATGCTGAAATCAGCGGCCGGCATCCCCCCTACACGCCGGCAGCAGTGGCAGGAGAAGCCATGAGCCGGGCTGAAAGGAAGCTGATGCGTCCATGGATGAATTCATGGAGCAGCCTCCAAGTCCACGGGGGTCAACAGCGGGTAACTAACTCCTAACCGGCATGAGAAGATCGCCCGTAATAACGCGAGATTACGAAGCGCGCAGCTAGCAACCACCACACCGCCGCCGGCCGGCAGCAGCAATAAAAGGGGAAGCGGCACGTCGCGGTCGGGTCCGCTGGGGTCGATCTAATGCAGCATGCGGTGGCGCCGTCGGCGGGCAGTCGAGGCGCGAGAGCAGCGCGGCCGTGGAACGAGAAAAGGGAAAGAGCTTTGGATTGTAATTATTAATTAAAACGGGGCGGGCGGGGTCGCGGGGAATCTTACGCGGCCGCGGCCGGTCGGTGGCGCTGCTCCATTGGGCCTGGGCTGGGCCCCGCTCGGTCCTTGCTCTTCTCCCGCCTCTCCCTCCTCTGCTCCGAGCGAGGAGGAGGATCACGCCGCCGCCGGTGCGCTGCTTCTCATCTGCAATCACAGCAAGGGCGATGTCATGTCAGACGCGCGGGCCACCGGCATGAAAGAACAAGAGGCAAAGGCGCGCAACAAAACGAAGGGAGAGAGAGAGTGGTAATGGCATCGATCAACACGCACACCATGGATGGGCGGAGGGGGAGAGGGAACCGAGAGGGCCGAGTGTAGCGAGGGTGGAAGCAAAAGTAAGAAACAAAATAAAAAAAAAGAATAAAATAGAAGGCAGAGCAGACCAGCAGAGGGCTGGGGTTGGAGACCCGATGCATGGAAACATGGCTCTGACACGACCCGGCCTAGAAAATCAGGGAAATAATAAACAAAACGATCTGCTGTTTTCTTCCTATTTTCTTTTCTTTTCTGCTCGAGAAGAGGAGAACAATCACCAGACCGCCGCTGATCATCAGCACGGAAGACGTAATCGCCACTAACCAAAACGAGGAAAAAAGAAAGGGAGGCGAATCAAGCAAATGCTGGCGCGAGCAACTCTCGAAAATGAGAACAGCAAATGACCGCCATGGCCAGCACCTACGAAGCTACTGCAGCGGAAGGTGCCTCCATGGATGAACCGAACGATAAGAGCCAAGAAGAACGCGGAGGAGTCGCCATGGATGACCCCAAGAGCAACTCCGCCGGAGTCTAGGGTCCAGAACCAAATGAAAGGAGCAAAGAAGGCAGGAAGAGCAAGGGAGGAGCCGCCATGGACGAGCAGTGGTACTGTACCCGCGACGCAGTTGGGCCGGCGAAGGGAAGGTGGGCGGCAAGAAACGGGCTGCTTGCTCGTCCCTCCTCCTCTCTCTCTCTCTCCACGCACTCACGCAAAAGAAGAGCTCGAGTCGAGTGGTGGTGAGTCGGAGGTCTCAGGAGGGGAGGAGGGGGACGAGGCAAAGCTCCTTTATATACATACACCATGGAATCGCGACTCTGTAATGTAGGCCGGGCAGCGGGGGAAGAGCGCGGTGACGCGGACGCGGATGCACAGTGGCGACGCGCAACCATGGCGACGGATCACTCGTTTCTTATTCCCAGTTAATTGTTGGGTGGACCGTGGACGTACCACGGCCGGCGGGTCAAGCACCCCAAATCTTCCAGGGGTACTGTGCGCGAGGAGATAGGAGGGGGTGCCTAATCAGTCGGCGAGCGCACGTCTTAACTTTGCCACCGAGATTTCACCGGGAGAGGGGGAAAAAGGTACCACTCCTCGTAACTTTTTATTTAAAAGCCGCGGGAAAATAGTAACCATCGCCACTCTGATTGTAACATCTTTTCACTTTGCCACGAACCTCCTTTTCTTTTTGAGAAACGCTATCACTCAACCGGCAGATGTTTTATGCGCGCGTCAACCTCCTCGATGGCCGTCGGATTTGATTTGGATCGAACGGTCCAGGATCAATACCTATCCTAGTATAGTTTTTGTAATTCGTCCCTTGTTTCAATTGGTTTGACCGAAACAAATGGTCTGTTGTAGACCACTCACAACCAGCAGCCAAGCTGAGCGCCCTTGTCTGTAGGTCGTTGTCGTCGAGCACCACCACCCTATAGCCCGTAGGTCATCGTCGTCGAGCGCCGCCGCCCTATAGGTCGTCGTCGTCGAGCGCCGCTGCCTGTACTTCGTCGTTGTCGAGCGCCACCACATGTAGGTCGTCGTCGTGAGCGCATCCATGCCGGATCTCCGCCGCCAAACGCCTCCTAGCAAGCGGATCGACGAGATCCGCCATGCCGGCGTGAGGCGCTATCAACCTCACCACCGTCCTGACACCACCAGCGCTAGTAGCAGCCACATCACCATGTCGTACGTCCAAGTCCACTCTAAGTTTCTGCAACAACAACAATGTCGTTGCGAAACGGCGACAACGAAAGACAACTGTGTTAGTGTGCGATGTGGGTGGAGATGTTGTTGCATTGTTTGCAACAAGAGTCTTGTTATAAAAAAATAGACACGGCGGGAGATGTGTTTGCAATTTTGGCAATAAGGGTCATGTTGCAGAAAATTACGCAAGAAGTTTTGCAACAGAGAACTTGTTGCGGGAAATTAGAGAAGAGAAGGTTTCACCACAAAAATATTATTGCAGAAAAATTAAAGAAGAGAAACCGACGACACGCATCACACAATCAAGCGCCTCGCGAGACGGCAAAAGATCCACCAGCCGACGCCCTTTTTTGGATTGACTTAAGTTAATTCTTAGCTAAAACAGAGGATCAGAGACCTAAAAAAGCAGAGAGGAGTTTGATTGATTGATTGATGGGATTTGGTACCAAAAAACCGACGAGCCAAAATTTGACAATGCGTGCGGGCGTTGGCCCCGCTGGATTTCCTGCCGAGTCAGGCATTGCCCATCAGATTTTTGGTGAAGTTTGTTAACGAAGAACGCCCATCTGCATCGCATCAAACAGCGGCTCTGAGTTATTATTTCATTGGAAATCAGTTTTCAGCTTGGCGTTCAGTAGTAACAGCGGAGAGACAGGGATATATCTGGCGGACTTGAATAAGCATCGAGATTCCCGCGGGACCCACGCATTTTTCCGGGAATTGACAAGCGATCCGACGGGCGCCGCGGCACGCCGCGGCTGTCAGACGCGAGATCACGGCATGCCGGAAATGCGAAATCACGGAGCGGTGGAGGGGGAAAGGGAGGCCGTCAGGTGCGCCACTGCGAGTTGATGAGGGCCCGCCATCACCCATCGCTGGCTGGCGGCCCTGCGGCGGCGTGGGCCTCTTTGCCAAAGCTTGTCGCCGGTGGGTGAATTTTCCGCTTCTCTCTCCTCCTCTGCGTGTCAGATGGTGTCAGAGGAACTGACGTGGCGCCGGTGTTCTTTTCTTCTTTTTACCGCCCGTGCCTTCCTTGAGCTGGGCCTGGCTTGGCTTTACTTTGGGGAGCAGTCTTAAAAAGAGAGACATTGTTACTCCCTCTGTTCACTTTTATAAGACCTTGAAGACATTTCAGACAATGTGCAAACCAGTTCATTTTGAGTTGTCTAAAACGACTTACAAAAATGAACGGAAGGAGTATTGTTATTATTGAGACGCAGGTGATCCGGGTTTAGATCGTTTCCTACGCAGACCCGTTTGAAAGATAGGGAAAATGCATAGAAATACTTCAACCGTTCTTTTTTTTATTTCACATATAAAATTTGTGTCAAGTCAAACTTTACATAGTTTGATCAAACTTATATTAAAGAATATCAACATCTACAATGCTAAATGTACATAATATGAAACTACATTCAATGATGAATCCAATGAAACTGATGCTATTTGCAACAAAGGAAATACTATCTTGTATATGTACCTTTGAAATTTCTTATGTAATTTGGGTATTCCATAGCAATTCGGGGGTACCCTGTAAACCTTCTTTCTGCACGTACAACTTTTGTGTTTACCCTCCATGACATTCAAACAACATTTTGGATGTTTTCTCGCGGTTTTGTTCCTGTAGGAATCTAGGGTACATCTCTCAATTCCTACGTTTTTCCAAGTCTTGCATTTGGTTTCCTGCGTTTCAAGCATGCCTTGCTCTTTTGAAGGAGTTATGTTTTCAGTGCTAGGTAGCATATACTTTGGCATACAATACAAAAATAATTTTAACAAAAGATGTCTTGACATGCTTGGTACACAAACAACGTTGGAAGAACCACCTAATGTGAAGCTGCACCCATGAGATCAGATCGCCATGGGGGAAAATTGGCCCATCCACATTGATGTTCATATGAAGTTATTAATGTTTTAGCTCTCAAACCAGATAAAACGTCTCTGATTTAGAATTTATCATCCTTCGCCTCTCACTGCAAATCGTATATCTTAATAACTTTCAAAAAATCATGGAAAATATTCAAATATGTGATAAACTTTCTGAAAATCTGGAAAAGCTTTGAAAAGAACTAGCCATTGGAATGATGTCATTAATTTCAGCCACTTCGGCTTATAAACTATCACTCGTGTCCTCTAGGGATGAATCTTTGCTGATATTTTTCGAATTGAAGATACATTTGTACAAAAAATGAAGACAATCTACTAGAACACACGCCTCAGTGACATATAGAAAAAGAACTTTTGGTTATATGAAAGGCATCACGAAGAGAACCAACGCCTCTCACTGACACACGCCTCTCATTGCAAATCTGAATTTCAAATTGACATCTTTTCTTGGATCGTAACCGTTTGCAAGTGCAACTCGAAGAGAACCAAGCATTGGTTGTTAAGACAGTGTGTGTATAAGGACTTGGATGCCACAACGAAGCAAAAGCTCATATCAAGCAAAAATTTACGCAAGGCACATCGACCTCGAGAAGCACTATTGTTTATGCCAGTTTTAGATTTGATGTATATTAATTTGCCCACCACAAATCCTCTAAAAGAACCCTGTACTTTTCTCTAAATCGAGCCCTATAAGTAGTCCTTTATTTTGTGAATAAGCCCTATAAGTAGTCCTGGAGATGAAAAAGATTAGAGGGCAAGACATGAGGGGCTTTACCCATCTCGGGGAACCTGAACTTGGGTACGCCAGGTATACATTGTGCTTGATCTTGTCAAAGTTATTCAACGAGTTCTCTCGTTGCGTACTCATCCCCTTATCATCGTCAACAATTGTTGATCATATTTTGTTTTCCACATTCTAGCTTGCAAACTCACACCATCACTGGGCAATTACTAGTAGCTAATGTGCTTAGTTTCTAAATCCAAGTTAATATTTTTATTTCCAGGTGTGGTTGCAGCCACAAGTAATTTCTGCTCCTCTCCACGCATTTTTTTGTGTGTGTGTAGTCTCGCCCCTCCACTCATAGACATGTAGGGCCAGGCAAGGCACACCTTGAATATATCCCCTCCCCAAATGTGGTGAATTTAAAGCCTCGACTTGCAATGAACCTCATCATGTCCACCTGATCTAGGCAGTCGACGATCCAACGGGCATGGTGCCGCGGACGGCAGCCCCATCACCCATCATCCACACCATCCGAGTGACATGCCGAGCCCCCCATACTAGATACGAACCCATTGATTAGATTCCTGTATTTGAATGCAATCATCTGGAGTTTGTAGTACGTCCGAGTAAATTGATTTGATGTTTGTGAAAGACGCTGGGTCGAAAGAGAGCAGGCAGTCCAATGTACTCGCGAATCGCCAGTGTACGCGGCGCACTAGGCTGGCCGGCGAGCGCTCGGAGATGGCATGTGCATGCGTACCCCCTTTTTTCTACCCTGTAGTAAATTGTAAATGTTCGATTCATTTGTGTCAGTCGGGCTCCACTCCAGCTAGGAAAGCCAGATATTCGCATGCCACAGTCATAATCTCTGTGCTCTGACTGCTGCGCCCGTCATTTCCTTGATGGAATAGTGTACCCTAGTAGGAGTGTACTACTACCATGGAACTCTATTCGTATGCAACTTGGTTATTTTTGACTGCGAGTGAGAAGCCATGCACGTATATTGATGTTACTGAATACCGATACAGTACCATGTTGTATTCCAGCAGGCTGCCGATCCTTCTCTTGCCGTTGAGGCGAAACGAAGAGGCCTCGCGACATAGGCCTTTCCATACGGACGGCTACGACACCCGATATTCCGGTCTAAGGATAGGCGTGTCAACTCCGGAACAACCGAATCTGCACACCGTGGCATCGACAGAGACGCTCCAAAAACTCAGACGAAACTTCTCCGCGCCGGAACGAGCCAACTTAAACAGCACCCCATGCACCAGCCATGTCTCACGCCCATATATATGCATGCACACATAAATATTCCCTGGAAGAATGAAGATCGTGCACGTCGCCGAACTACCAGGGGTGGAGGGTGGGGCGTTCCATCCCTGACATGAATGAACGCTAACTACTAAGCACGGCCGCGCACTGTTGGAGATTGCTAATCTGATAGCGGAGTCGGGAATTCCATGGATGGACCGGTCCTTTCCCTCGTCATAAAATCTGGTGGCCGTGTACTGATCGCTGCATTGCATGCCTTGCGGGCGCCGACCCGGCCCAGTGGCTAGCGCTGCGGGGCTACAAGTAGGATACTACGTCGCATCCGAGAATCCAGTGCTTTTTTCCTTCTCCTTCTTCCCCCCTCCTGAGTGGTCAGTGCATGCATTGTGCTTCTCCTCCCAAGCTCACAGATCACTGTCGTAGTTATCACGCGCTACTGGTGCGTACTGGTGGCGGTTGGAGGGTGAGGAAAGCATGGAGCTCAAGCATGCCGAGAGGGTTGCAACGCCTTGCCGTTTACCAAAAGGCGGAGGGAGACTCAGCTCCAGCACACGAGCCTAGGAACTTTGCAAGATTACATGTAATAATATAGTACTACTATACGTGTCGGGCTGCTGACTCCGAAGCCAGGTTCAAACTCTGAACCGCACGTACTCTACAAAACATAAGCATCGCCGAAGATTTTTTTTCCTAGTCTAGTCTAGTTAAAAAATGCTCACGACTCCGGTTCTTGTTTGGTACGTGCGGGCATGCTGGCGGCAGAAGCTACTGTGTGCGTGCATGCGTATCTTATCTTGGTGCGGCTGGCCACGCCCCTTTAGCGGCCACGACCTGCTGCCTGGCCATGGATTTTTCTTCTAGACGTCCGTCCGTCCGTCCGTCCGTCCATGCCCGTGTCCCACAGCTGTGCGCCTCTCCACTCCACTGTGCCATCCGTGCGTGCCTTTCTTTTTTTGGTGCGCCTCACTGCCCCGGCACGAGACGTCTACCACAAACCGGGGAAATATAATTGGCCTTGCAGGAGTTGCAAGCCAGCAGCAGACCCTGGTACGGGCGCTGTATTTACGCTGATGCCGGTGGGGGTTGATGGATGCAGCTGTTCGTAGCTCGACCGCGACGTCTTACAATTTTCATTTTCATTTTTATTTGTGTAGGAAACTGATACTTCCTCCTTTTCGGTTTATAGGGCTTATCTTAAAATTTTAGTTTTTCCATTTCATAAGGCTCAATTTGGTTGTTTTTTTCATCACATGTTCGGATTCCAAGATGCATTAAATCATTGCATGCAAGTACCAAGAGAAAATTGACCAATGCATGTAATTTATGCATGCATGCATTGCAATTAATGCATTGGTAAACATACTTTTTTGAGGAAAACAAGAGCATTAATTGGGTGCTTTTGCAAACTACAAAAAGTATTCCACCACTCACCATCTACTTTGGTTGGTGAGAATTTTGAATTGAGCCTTATAAACCGGAAAGGAGGGAGTAAGATTTTTGTACGTTCACTTTGTCGTTAGGCGGTCCTAGTTTAACCCAGGAGGACGTGTATATGGGTAGATGAGAGTTTCTTTATATGTATAAGGATGTTAGGAGAAACAGTGCTTCACAGTTCGAGAGGCTCACTCAGTTCAGCCAAGAATTACGGGAGAAGGCCCTGTCACATCAACCACTGATCGCTTGCAATACGGAGGAGTGGTGCGTGACCCTGCCCTCACTCGCACACTAGCAACCGCCGCTACTACTACTACCAGCAAAGTAGCGATAGATTCCTCCGTCCGATCGATCGATCGAGTAGCCAAAGATCTGGTGATGCGGATGGGTGAGGCGCCGGGGAGTCGTGGGCACAGGGGCCATGTGGGATATGGGCGCCACCAAGGCCTAAAGACAAAACGCCAGAGGTCTGCGGTGCTGTGCTACTTCGCCGGGTCTGCCTTTTTGGCTTAGGCAGAATCGGCAAACCGGAGCCCAGGTGAGTCACTGGCTCACCGCTCACAACGGGGGCGTGAGGTGGTGGCGTGGCGACCTCGTTCCTGGAAAGAACAAGATGGCCATCATTGATCCATGTTATTTCTCCTGTCTTTACTTGGCTCAGTTGATCCCGCAGTTTCTCAAGTAATTGTCTCGGGTGAAAGGATGGTGTTTTGGAGTCCGTTTTCTTAAAAGAAAATTCAAAATCTTCATTTTATAATAAATCTGAAATAAATTGTACAGGTATACAAGGATGTGATGTGTATACATGTGTGTAGAATTTCAGGATGAAATACCTTGAAACGCGAGCTGTGCAAAAAAAAAAAACCATGGACTTTGAGGATGAATAGTGCATGTGTTAAAAAGCCTCATGTTTGTTTTTTACTGTGTAACTCTCATTTTAAGGCAATCATCCTAAAAATTTACACACATATACATCATGTCTGCAAGTATATGTATATTTTTTTTAGAATAAATTGAAACATATAATATGAATTTGATTTTTTTTTAAATTCGGCCTCCATTTGGCACTCCACCCCCTCGAGACGATAATGAAGAGGCTTTGTCCCCCATGTCCACTGTGGGTGCTGAGCCCAAGGGTTCCTCCCTCCACCGCATGCCTCTTTGGCAATGTGAGGGGTGCCTGGTGCCTCAATGTCGACATGTAAATAACTTAGGGTTAGGACTTGGCGGCCGCACGTCGTTGACTCGATAGTATAGATTCTTGCTAGTCATTATGGACGATGAGGTTAGCGTTTTCAGGGTCGATCGACGCGACGATGGTAGCTTAACATAGCACTTGGGTCCTCGTGTTCGTCGTGTTGGTGCGGCCTTTGATATCAATGTGAGGGCCATAAGAAATCATGATGGTTTGACCCTTGGCTATGTGGTTCTTCTCTCGTTGACGGTTTTTTCTTTCGGATGCTAGTCCAACTAGACCGTGACCTTAATAATAACATAATGTATGTAGTGATCAACAAGAAAATGACAACCCGACTCTTGCCACGAAGAGGCTTGTGATGGCGCGGCGTTGGCCCGTCTGGAGGAAGAAGACGGTCTTCCTAGGGATTTCGGTGCAATTTCTTTATTTTGTATGAATTTGCCAACTGCTGATTTGTTTAATAGATTTGATAGCTTTTCTGCGGGCAAAATAGTTCTATAGAGGCTCAAGTACAGCGGAGCGGGATTTCACGTGCCCTAGTTTCCAAGATACCTCCTTCCCAAGAAAATCTTGGGGTTCCTCTGCCTTTTGCCGGCGTCGCTGCTGGTCCACCTCGTCTCCGTGGCCTTAGAGCATCTCCAGCCGCGTCTCCAACAAGGCCCCCCAGGCGATTTTTCGACCGCCAACGCCAAAAAATCGGCCCAGTCGCGCATCCAAGGGCCCATTTTTCACCGGCTCGGGCCGAAATTGGCGCCGACGGACCCAACCCGAACCCGACGCGCTGGAGGGCGCTCGGGGGCGCCAGGTGAATCGTTTTTGGCGTGAAACAACTGCGGGCCCTCCTTGCCAGCGACTCGTCTCTCTTCTCGCCGCTTCGTCGTCCTCATCGCCTCGTTTCTCGTGGCGAATCAATGCCAAAGCTGTCGCGCGCTGCCGCGCCGGTCAACCTCCTCCATTGATGCCTCACGGGCGACGCAGTGACCGGACGACGCGCGTCCCCTCGCCCGCCACGCGTACGCGCGGCGGCCACGCGTACGAACGACGCCTCCGCCTATATAAGCCGAACCCCAGCGCGCCGGTGACACGCACAGAATCTCCATCGCCGCAGTGCCATTTCTCCCCCTTTCCTCCCTCTCCTCTCGCCGTCTCCAGTGCAAAGCATGGCCGAGCGCTTCCCAGGAGACGGTGCGGCGGCGAACGGCTTCGGCCGCCGCCACCTTCACGAGGACGAAGCTCGGCTCCTCCTCGAGGCCGAGTACTCGGTCCCGCCGGACATGCGGGTGCCGGGGGCGTGGAGGATCAGCGCCGGCGGGGTCCCGGTGCCACCACCGCCAACCGGGGCGGCGCGACGTGCGGAGATCGCGCGTATCCGCGCCTCTCTACCGCGGGCGACGAGGGAAGGTCCGCGGTATGTCCCCGACAGCCCGCTCTGGGAGCCCTACTTCCGCCGCCGCCACGCCGAGCAGCTAGAGGCCACCAACGGCGTCGTGCCCTCCAGAAGGCTCAACTCCAAAGGCCGGTGCTGATGGTGGGGCATGTCCGGCTGCACACTGGAGGCCGTCCTCGAGTACATCGAGGGCGGCAACACGCCGAGGCTGGAGCACCCCGCTCCCCCGTCCATCTCTCGCCGGCGTGGGAGCTCATGGACGCCGAGGCGCATGGACCTGGGGGCGTCCTCCTCCTCGTCCGGCCGCTCGTCCGACTCTCCCTGCCTCCGCCCCATCAAGCCGGAGCCTCAGAACACGCTTGTCAGCGCGCGCACCCGCAGCTCCGGCGTCCGCATCGACGACTCTGCCCCCGCCTCTGGCCGCCTCGTCCTCGTCAGGCCGAAGCCGGAGCCCGGCCTTCCCGCGGAGTACAAGGAGATAGCTCGGCACGTCATCTCCGACGAGGACGCCCTACGGTGGGCGCGGGACGACTACCTCCGCGACGAGATGGTCCGGTAGCGCCGGGCCCTGGAGGAGATAGCCGCCCGCAAACGTGGGCGCGAGGACGAGCGTGGCGTCGTGATCCTCGACAGCGACGACGATGAGGACGCCCCCGGACCGTCCAACCGCCGCGCCGACCGGGAGAGGGTTGTGATACGTGTCCATCGTATCTATAATTTTTGATTGTTCCATGCCAATATTCCACAACTTTCATATACTTTTGGCAACTTTTTATACTATTTTTGGGACTAACATATTGATCCAATGCCCGGTGCCAGTTCCTGTCTGTTGCATGTTTTTGGTTTCGCAGAATATCCATATCAAACGGAGTCCAAACGGGATAAAAACGGACGAAGATACTTTTTGGAATATTTGGAAAATTCCGGAAGAAAAATCCACGCGAGGCGGTGCCCGAGGGTGTTACGAGGCAGGGGGGCGCGCCTGCCCCCCCTGGGCGCGCCCCCACCCTCGTGAGCCACACGTAAGGCGGTTGACGCTCTTCTTTTGCCGCAACAAAGCTAATTTTCGGGGGGGAAATCACGGCGAAGGTTTCAGGCCAATCGGAGTTAGGGATCTCCATATATACACAAAACGGTGAAACAGAGCCAGGAGAGAGCACAGAAACAGAGAGAGACAGAGAGACAGATCCAATCTCGGAGGGGCTCTCGCCCCTCCCATGCCATGGAGGCCAAGGACAAGAGGGGAAACCCTTCTCCCATCTAGGGAGGAGGTCAAGGAAGAAGAAGAAGAAGGGGGGCCCTCTCCCCCTTGCTTCCGGTTGCGCCGGAGTGCCACCTGGGGCCATCATCATCACCGTCATCTTCACCAACAACTTCACCGCCTTCACCACCAACTCTTCCCCCCTCTATGCAACGGTGTAACCTCTCTCTTACCCGATGTAATCTCTACTTAAACATGGTGCTCAACGCTATATATTATTTCCCTATGATGTATGGCTATCCTATGATGTTTGAGTAGATCTATTTTGTCCTAATGGCTATTTGATGATCAAGATTGGTTTGAGTTGCATGTTTTATTATTGGTGCTGTCCTATGGTGCTCTCCGTGTCGCGCAAGCATGAGGGATCCCCGCTGTAGGGTGTTGCAATATGTTTATGATTTGCTTATGGTGGGTGGCGTGAGTGAACAGAAGCACAGACCCGAGTAAGTAGGTTGTTTGCGTAAGGGATAAAGAGGACTTGATGCTTTAATGCTATGGTTGGGTTTTACCATAATGAATCTTTAGTAGTTGCGGATGCTTGCTAGAGTTTCAATCATAAGTGCATATGATCCAAGTAGAGAAAGTATGCTAGCTTATGCCTCTCCCTCAAATAAAATTGTAATAATGATTACCGGTCTAGTTATCGATTGCCTAGGGACAAATAACTTTCTCTTGATAACAAGCTCTCTACTAAATCTAACTTAGTTGTGTCTTTGTTTAAACAGCCCCTACTTTTTATTTACTTGCTCTTTATTATCTTGCAAACCTATCCTACAACACCTACAAAGTACTTCTAGTTTCATACTTGTTCTAGGTAAAGCGAACGTCAAGCGTGCGTAGAGTTGTATCGGTGGTCGATAGAACTTGAGGGATTATTTGTTCTGCCTTTAGCTCCTCGTTGGGTTCGACACTCTTACTTATCGAAAACTGTTGCGAGCCCCTATACTTGTGGGTTATCAAGACCTTTTTCTGGCGCCGTTGCCGGGTAGCAATAGCGTGGGGTGAATATTCTCGTGTGTGCTTGTTTGCTTTATCACTAAGTAATTTTTACTTGCTATTCTTAGTTGTTCTCTATCTTTAGTTATGGATATGGAACACGAAATACCAAAAAAATTAGGTGTACTTGCTACTCACGGAGATGAGGAACCTCCTAAAACCCTCGATGCTCAATATGTGAAAAATATTATGTACCACTTTGATAATCGTGAGAAAACCTCATTCAATCTGGTAATGGGAGTAACGTTGGATCAACGTGAATACTTTAGGGATTATCGCTTGACACAAAAAGGGAAACTATTATGGGATCAAATTTATATATTGAAGTGGTATGCTCGGCAAGTATGCTTGAGTTATGATATACTTGTTGCTCTAGGATGAAGGCTCCACACCTTCCCTTTTCATGTGAATTTAATGATAATGAAACCTTGGCTTCTTATGCTAGAGCTGTTGGGGAACGTAGCAGAAATTCAAAATTTTCCTACGTGTCACCAAGATCTATCTATGGAGAAACCAGCAATGAGGGGAAGGAGAGTGCATCTACATACCCTTGTAGATCGCTATGCGGAAGCGTTCAAGAGAACGGGTTGAAGGAGTCGTACTCGTCGTGATCCAAATCACCGGAGATCCTAGTGCCGAACGGACGGCACCTCCGCGTTCAACACACGTACAGCCCGGTGACGTCTCCCATGCCTTAATCCAGCAAGGAGAGAGGGAGAGGTTGAGGAAGACTCCATCCAGCAGCAGCACAACGGCCTGGTGGTGGTGGAGGAGCGTGGTACTCCAGCAGGGCTTCGCCAAGCACCGCAAGAGACGAGGAGGGAGAGGGGTAGGGATGCGCCAAGAAGGAGAGGAACTCATGTGTCTGGCAGCCCAAAACCTCAAGTATATATAGGGGGAGGGGAGGGGCTGCGCCCCATCTAGGTTTCCACCCCTTGGGGTGGAGGCCAGCCCTAGATCCCATCTAGGGGGGCGGCCAAGGGGGGGGAGAGAGGGAGGCGCACCACTAGGTGGGCCTTAGGCCCATCTGAGCCTAGGGTTTGCCCCTTCCACTCTCCCTTGCACCTTGGGCCTTGGTGGGTGGGCGCACCAGCCCACCTGGGGCTGGTCCCCTCCCACACTTGGCCCATGCAGCCCTCCGGGGCTGGTGGCCCCACTTGGTGGACCCCCGGGACCCTCCCGGTGGTCCCGGTATATTACCGATAAACCCCGAAACTTTTCCGACGACCAAAACAGGACTTCCCATATATAGATCTTTACCTCCGGACCATTCCGGAACTCCTCGTGACATCCGGGATCTCATCTGGGACTCCGAACAACATTCGGTAACCACGTATATCTATTCCTTATAACCCTAGCGTCATCGAACCTTAAGTGTGTAGACCCTACGGGTTCGGGAACCATGCAGACATGATCGAGACGTTCTCCGGTCAATAACCAACAGCGGGATCTGGATAGCCATGTTGGCTCCCACATGCTCCACGATGATCTCATCAGATGAACCACGATGTCGAGGATTCGATCAATCCCGTATACAATTCCCTTTGTCTAGCGGTATTGTACTTGCCCGAGATTTGATCGTCGGTATCCCAATACCTTGTTCAATCTCGTTACCGGTAAGTCTCTTTACTCGTTCCGTAACACATCATCCCGTGATCAACTCCTTGATCACATTGTGCACATTATGATGATGTCCTACCGAGTGGGCCCAGAGATACCTCTCCGTCACACGGAGTGACAAATCCCAGTCTCGATTCGTGCCAACCCAACAGACACTTTCGGAGATACCTGTAGTGTACCTTTATAGCCACCCAGTTACGTTGTGACGTTTGGCACACCCAAAGTATTCCTACGGTATCCGGGAGTTGCACAATCTCATGGTCTAAGGAAATGATACTTGACATTAGAAAAGCTTTAGCATACGAACTACACGAGCTTTGTGCTAGGCTTAGGATTGGGTCTTGTCCATCACATCATTCTCCTAATGATGTGATCCCGTTATCAACGACATCCAATGTCCATGGTCAGGAAAACGTAACCATCTATTGATCAACGAGCCAGTCAACTAGAGGCTTACTAGGGACATGGTGTTGTCTATGTATCCACACATGTATCTGAGTTTCCTATCAATACAATTCTAGCATGGATAATAAACGATTATCATGAACAAGGAAATATAATAATAATAATCAATTTATTATTGCCTCTAGGGCATATTTCCAACAGTCTCCCACTTGCACTAGAGTCAATAATCTAGTTCACATCGCCATGTGATTAACACTCACAGGTCACATCGCTATGTGACCAACATCCAAGAGTTTACTAGTGTCACTAAACTAGTTCACATCATCATGTGATTAAGACTCGGTGAGTTCTGGGTTTGATCATGTTTTGCTTGTGAGAGAGGTTTCAGTCAACGGGTCTGCAACATTCAGATCCGTATGTACTTTGCAAATCTCTAGGTCATATTATAAATGCTGCTTCCACGCTCCACTTGGAGCTATTCCAAATGGTTGCTCCACTATACGTATCTGGTTTGCTATTCGGATAGGTGTTAAAGCTTGCATCGATGTAACCCTTTACGCTGAACTCTTTATCACCTCCATAATCGAGAAACATGTCCTTATTACTCCAAGGACAATTTTGACCGCTATCTAGTGATCCACTCCTGGATCACCTTTGTACCGTCTTACCAGACATGTGGCAAGGCACACATCAGGTGCGGTACTCAGCATGGCATACCGTATAGAGCCTATGACAAAAGCATAGGGGACGACATTCGTCCCTTCTCTTTCTTCTGCCGTGGTCGAGCTTCAAGTCTTAACTTCATACCTTACAACTCAGGCAAGAACTCCTTTCCATGACTGATCCAGCTTGAACACCTTCAAGATCATGTCAAGGTATGTGCTCATTTGAAAGAACCATTAAGTGTTTTGATCTATCCTTATAGATCTTGATGCTCAATGTTCAAGTAGCTTAATCCAGGCTTTCATTGAAAAACCACTTTCCAAATAACCCTATATGCTTTCCAGAAATTCCACATCATTTCTGATCCACAATATGTCAACAACATATACTCATCAGAAATTCTATAGTGCTCCCACTCACTTCTTTGGAAATACAAGTTTCTCATAAACTTTGTATACACCCAAAATCTTTGATCATCTCATCAAAGCATACATTCCAACTCCGAGATGCTTACTCCAGTCCTTAGAAGGATTGCTGGAGCTTTGCATACTTGTTAGCATTTTTCCAGGATTGACAAAACCTTCTGGTTGTATCTCATACAACCTTTCCTCAAGAAAATCATCGAGGAAACAATGTTTTGACATCCTATCTGCATGATTTCATAAATAATGCAGTAACTGCTAACATAATTCCAACGGACTCTTAGCATCGCTACGAGTGATAAAGTCTCGTCATAGTCAACTCCTTGAACTTGTCGGAAAAAATCTTAACGAGAAGTCGAGCTTTCTTAACCATCATTGTCCGTCTTCCTTTTACAAAATCCATCTGTACTCAACAGCCTTACGATCATCGAGCCGTTCTGCCAAAGTCTACACTTTGTTTTCATACATGGATCCTCTCTCGGATTTTATGGCCTCGAGCCATTTATCAGAATCCGGGCCCACCATCGCTTCTCCATAGCTCGTAGGTTCATTGTTGTCTAGCAACATGACTTCCAAGACAGGATTACGTACCACTCTGAAGTAGTACGCATCCTTGTCATCCCACGAGGTTTGGTAGTGACTTGATCTGAAGTTTCATGATCACTATCATAAGCTTCCACTTCAATTGGTGTAGGTTCCACAGGAACAATTCCCTGTGCCTTGCCACACACTAGTTGAAGAGATGGTTCAATAACCTCATCAAGTCTCCACCATCCTCCCACTCAATTCCTTCGAGAGAAACTTTTCCTCGAGAAAGGACCCGATTCTAGAAACAATCCCTTATTGCTTTCGGATCTGAGACAGGAGGTATACCCAACTGTTTTGGGTGTCCTATGAAGATGCATTTATCCGCTTTGGGTTCGAGCTTATCAGCCTGAAACTTTTTCACATAAGCGTCGCAGCCCCAAACTTTTAAGAAATGACAGCTTAGGTTTCTCTAAACCATAGTTCATACGGTGTCATCTCATCGGAATTACGTGGTGCCCTATTTAAAGTGAATGTGGTTGTCTCTAATTCCTAACCCATAAACTATCGTGGTAATTCGATAAGAGACATCATGGTATGCATCATATCCAATAGGGTGCAGTTATGATGTTCGGACACACCATCACACTATGGTGTTCCAGGCTGTATTAGTCGTGAAACATTTTCCACAATGTCTTAATTCTGTGCCAAACTCGTAATTCAGATATTCATCTCTATGATCATATCATAGATTTTTTATCCTCTTGTCACGACGATCTTTCAACTTCACCCTGAAATTACTTGAACCTTTCAATAATTCAGACTCGTGATTCATCAAGTAAATATACTCAACATCTACTCAAATCATCTGTGAAGTAAGAACATAACGATATCCACTGCATGCCTCTGCACTCATTGGACTGCATACATCAAAATGTATTACTTCCAGCAAGTTGCTTTCTAGTTCCATTTTACTGAAAACGAGGCTTTCAGTCATCTTGCCCATGTGGTATGATTTGCATGTCTCAAGTGATTCAAAATCAAGTGAGTCCAAACAGTCCATTTGCATGGAGTTTCTTCATGCATATACACCAATAGACATGGTTCGCATGTCTCAAACTTTTCAAAACGAGTGAGCCCAAAGATCCATCAACATGGAGCTTCCTCATGCGTTTTATACCGATATGACTTACGTGGCAGTGCCACAAGTAGGTGGTACTATCATTACTATCTTATATCTTTTGGCATGAACATGTGTATCACTATGATTGAGATTCAATGAACCATTCATTTTAGGTGCAAGACCATTGAAGGTATTATTCAAATAAACAGAGTAACCATTATTCTCCTTAAATGAATAACCGTATTGCGATAGACATAATCCAATCATGTCTATGCTCAACGCAAACACCAATCTCGATGGTAAAGGGAGCGTGCAATGCTTGATCACATCAAGCTTGGAAAAACTTCCAACACATATCGCCAGCTCACCTTTAGCTAGTCTACGTTTATTCCGTAGCCTTTTGTTTCGAGTTACTAACACTTAGCAACCGAACCGGTATGTAATACCCTGATGCTACTAGGAGTACTAGTAAAGTACACATTATAATGCATATCCAATATACTTCTCTCGACCTTGCCAGCCTTCTCATCTACCAAGTATCTAGGGTGGTTCTGCTTCAGTGACTGTTCCCCTTATTACAGAAGCACTTAGTCTCGGGCTTGGGTTCACCTTTGAGTTTCTTCATTAGAACAGCAGCTGATTTGCCGTTTCATGAAGTATCCCTTCTTGCCCTTGCCCTTCTTGAAACTAGTGGTTTCACCAACCATCAACAATTGATGCTCCTTCTTGATTTCTACTTTTGTGGTGTCAAACATCGCGAATATCTCAAGGATCATCATATATGTCCCTGATATATTATAGTTCATCACGAAGCTCTAGCAGCTTGGTGGTAATGACTTCGTAGAACCATCACTATTTCATCTGGAAGATCAACTCCCACTCGATTCAAGCGATTGTTGTACTCAGACAATCTGAGCACAAGTTCAACAATTGAGATTTTCTCCCATAGTTTGCAGGCTAAGAAAATCGTCGGAGGTCTTATACCTCTTGACGTGGGCACGAGCCTGAAATCCCAATTTCAGCCCTCGAAACATCTCATATGTTTCGCGACGTTTCAAAACGTCTTTGGTGCCTCAACTCTAAGCCGTTTAACTGAACTATCACGTAGTTATCAAAATGTGTATGTCAGATGTTCGCAACATCCACAGACAACGTTCGAGGTTCAGCACACTGAGCGGTGCATTAAGGACATAAGCCTTCTATGAAGCAATGAGGACAAACCTCAATTTACGGACCTAGTCCGCATAATTGCTACTATCAACTTTCAACTAAATTTTCTCTAGGAACATATCTAAACAGTAGAACTGAAGCGCGAGCTACGACATAATTTGCGAAGACCTTTTGACTATGTTCAAGACCATTAAGTTCATCTTATGAACTCCCACTCAGATAGACATCCCTCTAGTCATCTAAGTGATTATATGATCCGAGTCAACTAGGCCGTGTCCGATCATCACGTGAGACAGACTAGTCATCATCGGTGAACATCTTCATGTTGATCGTATCTACCATACGACTCATGCTCGACCTTTCGGTCTCTTGTGTTCTGAGGCCATGTCTGTACATGCTAGGCTCGTCAAGTCAACCTAAGTGTTTCGCGTGTGTAAATCTGTCTTACACCCGTTGTATGTGAACGTTAGAATCTATCACACCCGATCATCACGTGGTGCTTCGAAACAACGAACTGTCACAATGGTGCACAGTTAGGGGGAACACTTTCTTGAAATTATTATGAGGGATCATCTTATTTACTACCGTCGTTCTAAGTAAACAAGATGCAAAAATATGATAAACATCACATGCAATCAAATAATAGTGACATGATATGGCCAATATCATATAGCTCCTTTGATCTCCATTTTGGGGCTCCATGATCATCTTGTCACCGGCATGACACCATTATCTCCATCATCGTGTCTCCATGAAGTTGCTCGCCAACTATTACTTCTACTACTACAGCTAACGGTTAGCAATAAAGTAAAGTAATTACATGACGTTTATGTTGACACGCATGTCATAAATAAATTAAGACAACTCCTATGGCTCCTGCCGGTTGTCATACTCATCGACATGTAAGTCGTGATTCCTATTACAAGAACATGATCAATCTCATACATCACATATCATTCATCACATTCCTTTTGGCCATATCACATCACATAGCATACCCTGCAAAAACAAGTTAGACGTCCTCTAATTGTTGTTTGCATGTTTTACGTGGCTGCTATGGGTTTCTAGCAAGAACGTTTCTTACCTACGCAAAAACCACAACGTGATATGCCAATTGCTATTTACCCTTCATAAGGACCCTTTTCATCGAATCCGATCCGACTAAAGTGGGAGAGACAGACACCCGCTAGCCACCTTATGCAACTAGTGCATGTCAGTCGGTGGAACCAGTCTCACGTAAGAGTACGTGTAAGGTCGGTCCGGGCCGCTTCATCCCACAATGCCACCGAATCAAGATTGGACTAGTAACGGTAAGCATATTGAAAAAAATCAACGCCCACAACTACTTTGTGTTCTACTCGTGCAAAGAATCTACGCAATAGACCTAGCTCATGATGCCACTGTTGGGGAACGTATCAGAAATTCAAAATTTTCCTACGTGTCACCAAGATCTATCTATGGAGAAACCAGCAACGAGGGGAAGGAGAGTGCATCTACATACCCTTGTAGATCGCTATGCGGAAGCGTTCAAGAGAACGGGTTGAAGGAGTCGTACTCGTCGTGATCCAAATCACCGGAGATCCTAGTGCCGAACGGACGGCACCTCCGCGTTCAACACACGTACAGCCCGGTGACGTCTCCCATGCCTTGATCCAGCAAGGAGAGAGGGAGAGGTTGAGGAAGACTCCATCCAGCAGCAGCACAACGGCGTGGTGGTGGTGGAGGAGCGTGGTACTCCAGCAGGGCTTCGCCAAGCACCACAAGAGACGAGGAGGGAGAGGGGTAGGGATGCGCCAAGAAGGAGAGGAACTCATGTGTCTGGCAGCCCAAAACCTCAAGTATATATAGGGGGAGGGGAGGGGCTGCGCCCCCATCTAGGTTTCCACCCCTAGGGGTGGCGGCCAGCCCTAGATCCCATCTAGGGGGGCGGCCAAGGGGGGGGAGAGAGGGAGGCGCACCACTAGGTGGGCCTTAGGCCCATCTGAGCCTAGGGTTTGCCCCCTTCCACTCTCCCTTGCGCCTTGGGCCTTGGTGGTGGGGCGCACCAGCCCACCTGGGGCTGGTCCCCTCCCACACTTGGCCCATGCAGCCCTCCGGGGCTGGTGGCCCCACTTGGTGGACCCCCGGGACCCTCCCGGTGGTCCCGGTATATTACCGATAAACCCCAAAACTTTTCCGGCGACCAAAACAGGACTTCCCATATATAAATCTTTACCTCCGGACCATTCCGGAACTCCTCGTGATGTCCGGGATCTCATCCGGGACTCCGAACAACATTCGGTAACCACGTATATCTATTCCTTATAACCCTAGCGTCATCGAACCTTAAGTGTGTAGACCCTACGGGTTCGGGAACCATGCAGACATGACCGAGACGTTCTCCGGTCAATAACCAACAACGGGATCTGGATACCCATGTTGGCTCCCACATGCTCCACGATGATCTCATCGGATGAACCACGATATTGAGGATTCGATCAATCCCGTATACAATTCCCTTTGTCTAGCGGTATTGTACTTGCCCGAGATTCGATCGTCGGTATCCCGATACCTTGTTCAATCTCGTTACTGGTAAGTCTCTTTACTTGTTCCGTAACACATCATCCCGTGATCAACTCCTTGATCACATTGTGCACATTATGATGATGTCCTACCGAGTGGGCCCAGAGATACCTCTCCGTCACACGGAGTGACAAATCCCAGTCTCGATTTGTGCCAACCCAATAGACACTTTCGGAGATACCTGTAGTGTACCTTTATAGTCACCCATTTACGTTGTGACGTTTGGCACACCCAAAGTATTCCTACGTTACCCGGGAGTTGCGCAATCTCATGGTCTAAGGAAATGATACTTGACATTAGAAAAGCTTTAGCATACGAACTACACGATCTTTGTGCTAGGCTTAGGATTGGGTCTTGTCCATCACATCATTCTCCTAATGATGTGATCCCGTTATCAATGACATCCAATGTCCATGGTCAGGAAACCGTAACCATCTATTGATCAACGAGCCAGTCAACTAGAGGCTTACTAGGGACATGGTGTTGTCTATGTATCCACACATGTATCTGAGTTTCCTATCAATTCAATTCTAGCATGGATAATAAACGATTATCATGAACAAGGAAATATAATAATAATAATCAATTTATTATTGCCTCTAGGGCATATTTCCAACAAGAGCTATATATGATTACTATGATGTGGAACAAATAGAAGAATTTGTTGCTTCTAAGGGTGCTTATGAAATTGAATCTTTGTTTGAAAAGAATGAAGCTTATGATGATGATGTTTATAGGCCTGAAAATTTAGCTATCTTAAAATATTGCTATGATAATTATGAATATAATTCCTATATTAATGCGCTTATTGAGAAAGTCTCCGCTGTCCAAGAAGAGACTAATATTTTGCAGGAGTCTATGGAAGAAGAAATTGATGAAACTATGAGCTCATTGGATGAAAAAGATGAGGAAGAGAGCGAAGAACAAAAGGAGGAAGAGCGGATTGATCACCCGTGCCCACCTTCTAATGAGAGTAACTCTTCAACTCATACATTGTTTAATTCCCCTTCGTGCTTACCCAAGGATGATTGCTATGATGACTGTTATGATCCCTTGGATTCTTTTGAAATATCCCTTTTTGATGATGCTTGTGGCCAAGATGCCAATATGAATTATGCTTATGGAGATGAACTTGCTATAGTTCCTTATGTTAAACATGAAATTGTTGCTATTGTACCCACGCATGATAGTCCTATTATCTTTTTGAATTCTCCAAACTACACTATATCGGAGAAGTTTGCTCTTATTAAGGATTATATCGATGGGTTGATGATTTTGATGAATATAATATGCATGTGCTTGCTGCTCCTACTTGCAATTATCATAAAGAGGAACTATATCTCCACCTCTCTATGTTTCCAATATGATAAAATTGCAAGAAACTGTTTATACTATGCGTTGGCCTTTACTTTGTGTGCATGAATTGTTATTTTATGACATGACGATGCATAGGAAGAGAGTTAGACTTCGTTTTTACATGATATATGTTACTTTGTGCTCACTACTAAATTATAAATCATTGTTAATTAAAATTGGCTTTGATATACCTTGGGATCCGAGTGATTCATTACTTGAGCACTATATGCCTAGCTTAATGGCTTTAAAGAAAGCGCTGCCAGGGAGACAACCCGGAAGTTTTAGAGAGTCATTTATTTCTGTTGAGTGCTTTCATATAGTTTAAAAACAACAAAAATAAAGAGGGGAACCCAAAACTCTTTCTAAAAGAAAAGTGAAAATGAGAGGGACGAGCATTGTGAAAGTGGGGGACGTCCTTGAACTTTGTTCATGCCCATGGGAACTTTGTGAATCTTAATTACAGAAACTTTTCAATAAAAATAGTTATCCCCTTGTACAATTCCATTGTATTATAAAAATAATGTGCCAAGGTTTGCCTTTAGGATGTTTACATTTGCTTGATGGTTTGTACGGTGCAGGACAGAAACTTTGGCTGTAATGCGCGATTTTACATTTTTAGATGGAACGTAAAATAGTTCTGATTCTTCTTGCACTGTCTTCCTATACAAATTTTTTATTTTTCCTAATTTTGGTAGAATTTTTCAAGTATCAGAAGTATGGTGAATGTTCAGATTATTACAGACTGTTCTGTTTTTGACAGATTCTGTTTTTGATGCATAGTTTGCTTGTTTTGATGAAACTATCAATTTATATTAGTGGATTAAGCCAAGGAAAAGTTATATTACAGTAGAAACAATGCAAAAACAAAATATGAATTGGTTTGTAACAGTACTTAGAGTAGTGATTTGCTTTATTATACTAACGGATCTTACCGAGTTTTCTGTTGGAGTTTTGTGTGGATGAAGTGTTCGATGATTGAGAAGGTTTCGATGTGAAAAGAAGGAAGAGAGGCAAGAGCTCAAGCTTGGGGATGCCCGAGGCACCCCAAGTAAATATTTAAGGAGACTCAAGCGTCTAAGCTTGGGGATGCTGGGAAGGCATCCCCTCTTTCTTCAACAAGTATCAGTATGTTTTCAGATTCGTTTCGTTCATGCGATATGTGCAATCTTGGAGCGTCTTTTGCATTTAGTTTTCATTTTTATTTTATGCACCATGCTGGTATGAGATAGTCCTTGGTTGATTTATAGAATGCTCTATGCACTTCACTTGTATCTTTTGAGTATGGCTTTATAGAATGCTTCATGTGCTTCACTTATATCATTTGAAGTTTGGATTGCATGTTTCTCTTTACATAGACAACCGCTATTTGTAGAATGCTCTTTTGCTTCACTTATATTTGTTAGAGTACGGGCATATCTTTTATATAAAGAACTAAACTCCCTTGCTTCACTTATATCTATTTAGAGAGATGACAGAAACTGGTCATTCACATGGTTAGTCATAAAATCCTACATAAAACTTGTAGATCACTGAATATGATATGTTTGATTCCTTGCAATAGTTTTGCGATATAAAGATGATGATATTAGAGTCATGCTAGTGGGTGATTGTGAGTTGTAGAAATACTTGTGTTGAGGTTTGTGATTCCCGTAGCATGCACGTATGGTAAATCGTTATGTAACAAAGTTGGAGCATGAGGTATTTATTGATTGTATGCCTTATGAGTGGCGGTCGGGGACGAGCGATGGTCTTTTCCTACCAATCTATCCCCCTAGGAGCATGTGCGTAGTACTTTGTTTTGATGACTAATAGATTTTTGCAATAAGTATGTGAGTTCTTTATGACTAATGTTGACTCCATGGATTATACGCACTCTCACCCTTTCATCATTGCTAGCCTCTCTAGTACCGGGCAATTTTCGCCGGTACCATAAACCCACCATATACCTTTCTCAAAACATCCACCAACCTACCTATCATGGCATTTTCATAGCCATTCCGAGATATATTGCCATGCAACTTTCCTCATCATCATATACATGACTTGAGCATTCATTGTCATATTGCTTTGCATGATCGTAAGATAGCTAGCATGAAGTTTTCATGGCTTTTCTGTTTTTTGATGTCATTGCTATGCTAGATCATTGCACATCCCGATACACCGCCGGAGGCATTCATATAGAGTCATATCTTTGTTCTAGATATCGAGTTGTAATATTGAGTTGTAAGTAAATAAAAGTGTGATGATCATCATTATTAGAACATTGTCCCATGCGAGGTTATCAAAATAAAAGTGGCCAAAGAAGCCAAAAAAAGAGAGAGGCTAAAGAAGCCTAAAAAATGAGAGAAAAAGAGAGAAGGGGCAATGTTACTATCCTTTTACCACACTTGTGCTTCAAAGTAGCACCATGTTCTTCATATAGAGAGTCTCTTGAGTTATCACTTTCATATACTAGTGGGAATTTTCATTATAGAACTTGGCTTGTATATTCCAACGATGGGGCTTCCTCAAATGCCCTAGGTCTTCATGAGCAAGCAAGTTGGATGCACACCCACTTAGTTTCAGTTAGAGCTTTCATATATTTATAGCTCTAGTGCATCCGTTGCATGGCAATCCCTACTAACTCACATTGATAACTATTGATGGGCATCTCCATAGCCCGTTGATACGCCTAGTTGATGTGAGACTATCTTCTCCTTTTTGTCTTCTCCACAACCACCGTTCTATTCCACCTATAGTGATATGTCCATGGCTCACGCTCATGTATTGCGTGAAAGTTGAAAAGGTTTGAGAAAGTCAAAAGTATGAAACAATTGCTTGGCTCGTCATCAGGGTTGTGCATGATGTGAGTATTTTGTGTGGTGAAGATGGAGCATAGCCAGACTATATGATTTTGTAGGGATAACTTTCTTTGGCCTTGTTATTTTGAAAAGACATGATTGCTTTATTAGTAGGCTTGAAGTATTATTGTTTTTATGTCAAATGATAGACTATTGCTTTGAATCACTCGTGTCTTAATATTCATGCCATGATTAGATATGTAATCAAGATTATGCTAGGTAGTATTCCACATCAAAAAATTATCTTTTTTATTATTTACCTACTCGAGGACGAGCAGGAATTAAGCTTGAGGATGCTGATACGTCTTCGTCGTATCTATAATTTTTGATTGTTCCATGCCAATATTCTACAACTTTCATATACTTTTGGCAACTTTTATACTATTTTTGGGATTAACATATTGATCCAGTGCCCAGTGCCAGTTCCTCTCTGTTGCATGTTTTTGGTTTCGCAGAAGACGGAGATACTTTTTGGAATATTTGGAAAATTCTGGAAGAAAAATCCACTCAAGACGGTGCCCGAGGGTGTCACGAGGCAGGGGGCGCGCCCCTACCCTCGTGAGCCACCCGTAAGGCGGTTGATGCTCTTCTTTTGCCGCAAGAAAGCTAATTTTTGGAAGAAAAAAATCACGGCGAAGGTTTCAGGCCAATCGGAGTTACGGATCTCCATATATACACGAAACAGCGAAACAGAGCCAGGAGAGAACTCAGAAACAGAGAGAGACATATCCAATCTCGGAGGGGCTCTCGCCCCTCCCACACCATGGAGGCCAAGGACCAGAGGGGAAACCCTTCTCCCATATAGGGAGGAGGTCAAGGAAGAAGAAGAAGGGGCCCCTCTTCCCCTTGCTTCCGGTGGCGCCGGAGTGCCACCGGGGGCCATCATCATCACCGTCATCTTCACCAACAACTTCACCACCTTCACCACAAACTCTTCCCCCCTCTATGCAGTGGTGTAACCTCTCTCTTACCCGTTGTAATCTCTACTTAAACATGGTGCTCAATGTTATATATTATTTTCCTATGATGTTTGAATAGATCCATTTTGTCCTAATGGCTATTTGATGATCAAGATTGGTTTGAGTTGCATGTTTTATTATTGGTGTTGTCCTATGGTGCTTTCCGTGTCGCGCAAGCGTAGGGTGTTGCAATATGTTTATGATTTGGTTATGGTGGGTGGCGTGAGTGAACAGAAGCACAGACCCGAGTAAGTAGGTTGTTTGCGTATGGGATAAAGAGGACTTGATGCTTTAATGCTATGGTCGGGTTTTACCTTAATGAATCTTTAGTAGTTGCGGATGCTTGCTAGAGTTTCAATCATAAGTGCATATGATTCAAGTAGAGAAAGTATGTTAGCTTATGCATCTCCCTTAAATAAAATTGTAATAATGATTACCGATCTAGTTATCGATTGCCTAGGGACAAATAACTTTCTCTTGATAACAAGCTCCCTACTAAACCTAACTCAGTTGTGTCTTTATTTAAACAGCCCCTACTTTTTATTTATTTGCTCTTTATTATCTTGTAAACCTATCCTACAGCACCCACAAAGTACTTCTAGTTTCATACTTGTTCTAGGTAAAGCGAACGTCAAGCGTGCGTAGAGTTGTATCGGTGATCGATAGAGCTTGAGGGATTATTTGTTCTGCCTTTAGCTCCTCGTTGGGTTCGACACTCTTACTTATCGAAAACTGTTGCGATCCCCTATAGTTGTGGGTTATCAGGTTGCAGCAGGGACGGCGGCCGCGGAGGAGGCGGCGGCGGCGACGACGACAACGACGACGGAGGAGGCGGCGACGACGACAACGACGACGGAGGAGGCGGCGACGACGACGACGACGGCGGCGGCGGCGACTACACACGGTTCTACCGCCTCCTCGACATGTAGAACTGCAAGGGCGGCGGGCGGCGAGGAGCGGCGAGGTGCGGCGAGGGAGACGGCGAGGAGCAGCCCAGTAGCGTTTTTTTTGTAAAATATTTTAAATATGTATGAACTCGCCGAAGTTTGGTTGAATTTGCGCCGTGTTTGTGCCGAAATTAAAATTTTCAAAAAACCATGGGCGCCGCGACTGGGGGGCATCACACCCCCAGCACGCGGTTTGGGCCGGTGCGCCCCTAGGGGGCGATTTTTAGCGCCTCCTGGGGGGCCAACGGCTGGAGATACTCTTAGGGCCATGGCGGCACGGGGGATCTCGGCCCTTGTCGGTGGTAGGGCACAATTTTTAGATGGTTTTTCAAGTTTCGTTAGGGTTTGTGTCCTGCTTTGAAAGACGAGATGATGACGACTCCCTGAAAATGGAATAAGATTCTCCCCGCCTAGTCCCCGTTTCGGTGGTGTGTCTAGCATCGTTGGTGGGCGTGTGGAGATGTGTCTCTGACGGATATGTTCTTGGTGGATTTGCTTGAATCTAGTCGTAGTTCGTCTACATTTGTGTTTTTTCATGTTGGATCCTTCCAATCTATGCTACTCTTCATCGGCGGCGATTGATGTTCTGCCGCGCTGGTTAGTACAACGACTTCCTGACTGTCTGCTACAATAAGTTTGCCAGGCTCCGGCGAGGGAGGGGCGATGACAGCGGCGCGCCTTCTGCTCGCTTCAATGCTTGTACTTATCGCTAGGTGGTCTACGAATCTGGATGTAATTTTTATTAGTTCTGTTGTTCGTTGTTTTGTCATGATTAAAGATGAATAGATTGAAAGTTTTTTTGCAGGAATTTTTTTTATAGCCGAGCGTGTGTCACACTGGCATGAGCATCTTTATTTCCTTCTTTCGGTTTTTGCAGGAGCTGCAATGATTTAACACGGAAATGGATACTCGTATGGCAATATTCGCCAGGGCTTTTGGAAGGGTGAGCTCGTGAAGCAAGCAACACATGGCACGTAGCCCACCGACACTGACACTATCCCGTGGGCACAGTTCAGGACGCATTCACCTCTCTACCCCACGTCTCATTTCCACAGGAGCTCTCCGTTGTCACACGGATGGAATTAGAAAATCAGACCAAAGAGGCAACAGATATGCATTGAATTGCACTACAACTCTTGTCATATCAGGAACATTTCCCACTTCGTACCGTGGCGTAGCACAGATGTGCACGTACGCGTGTGCGTGAAACTATGCTTCTAACCGAAGTCCTCGTGTTTGTGACGAAAGGAATCCACAAAATAAAGGGAGACTACACTCGCGGTGTTCCGAAAGCTCGTAGCAACTAAAACATTGGACGCGTCAGTGTCAACATCGGTTCATTTCATGGGATGTCGATCGGACCTGAACTTTTTCTTCGAGAAATAGGAAGGAAAACATAATGGGTGAAGCACTGATGAGCCATAAGTGGATAGATGGATAATTGGCTGGCGGCAGGGCGGGCATAACCGACAAGCTAACGGCGACCGAACCTGAATTAGAGCCACCAACCGAGTGGCGGGGCACGGGTTAAGCCGGCCGGACGTACTACGGACCTTTGATACGTTTCTTCCGTCTCATCATTCATTCGTGACATGCGTGCGTTATTATTCGTCCTAAGAAATCCTTCTTTCCAGAGCTGAACTCTGCTTTTGGTGCATGTGGCATTGAATTACCTAGAATGGTGCTCAACCATCCATCCTTAATTGTATGGTACTCCGTGGGCTGTGGCCGCATGCAGCTGCTGGTACAGGGGCCCAACTATAGTTCATTTGTGTCCAAAGCACGGTTGCAACAAAATAGCATGACCATGCATGCGACATGGAGAGCCAATTTTAAGCATTATCCTCGCTGGGGTGGTCGTAGCCGGCCATGCATGCGCCATGGAGGCCGTGGCTTGTACACCTCGCCGTCGACGCGTACTATACTGCGATTCCGAAGAACAGACAGTGTATCATTGA
Source organism: Triticum aestivum (assembly GCF_018294505.1). Lineage (NCBI taxonomy): Eukaryota > Viridiplantae > Streptophyta > Magnoliopsida > Poales > Poaceae > Triticum > Triticum aestivum. The sequence continues at coordinate 463,742,876 of NC_057794.1, forward strand.
CCGGATTCCATTTCGTCCAAAATAGAGCCTCCGTACGCGAGTGCCGGCCGTTTGGTGCTGCGTGCACTTCCGGCCCGTTCAGCCGTGTCCATCTCTCGACCTCTACACTTCTTCGGTGAAATTATTCGTCGTTGGCGGTGCGAGGATACTCCCCAGTAGACAAATCTTATATATATATATATATATATATATATATATATATATATATATATATATATATATATATATGAATTTCAAAGTTTGTATATCTCATAATGTACATATCTACGGAACTGAATCCCCCGAGATCGTTGAACTGACTTCATTATAAACGTGACGGCTACCCACAGCCTACGAGTTTGAAGCGAGAAAATAAAAAGTAGTTTAGTCTCTATTTTCTTTGAGAGATAGAGAGCTGCTGGTTTAGTCTGAAAGTGGGAGATGCACATCTACATCAGCACAGGGCGATCACGCAAATGAATTTAGTATGTAGTTAGGGCATCTTCAAGGCGGATCCATAAACCTGCCACAACCGTTTGGATCGTGCTATCCGGACCGTGAAAGTCATCCAACGCCGACGTATATCGCCTCGCAAGGCCGTTTGGACGCGATTTTTTTCGCAAATGGGAGACAATGTGGGGGAAGGTTTGCGAGAGTCCGGAGATCCGAAACGTAGGACTCCGACACCCTCGGCTCACCCAATCCTGCTCCCGGTCACATTTCCTTCCACTCCGCCCCTTTTTTCCCTTACTTTGCATCCGCACCCTCCACCACCGTCGTGGCCGCTGTTTGTCTCCGGTCGCCACAGAGGCATTGATGAGCGTCCGCAACCAGCACCGACGCGCCCGCTCGCTGTTCCGACAGAGCTTTCCACCCTGAAGCCGTTTGTACCCAGATACACCCCGCCCCCTGTCGACAACCTCCATGGCGGACACCACACCAGACATGTGTTCGGTCAAATGCCATTGTGCTTATTTTTAAATGCTATGTCATTTTTTAGAGTACAAAGGATGGTGAGCTACTCGACCATAAAGGATGAGTTGTTCTGCGATGCGTGGCTGGCCGTATCCATGGATTTCATAGGCAGGAGCAGATGGGGGCCCTTCTGGGAGCAAGTGCATGAAAAGTTTCGCGCATGAAAGCATATTGCGCCCTACGACATGCATCATTCAACCATGCAACGTGAGGTCGTTGTCGTATCGCTGGCATGCTATCCAGGTCAGTGTCATCAAGTTTTGCAACTTGGTTAGTCAGTTCGAGCCAAGGTGGCCATTGCAAACGGACATGGAGGAGATGGTAAGTTTTACTTCATCTTGCTTAATTCGTGGATTGATTCATTCACTCAATGTTGGTGTACACATTATATGTAACCCGCACGCGCCGCAGTGGTGTACCATAGGATAGAGGGATGGCCATTTACGTGCAGACACTGTTGGATGAATCTGAAGGGGGAGTATGTGTGGAACAACATGATCCGTTCATGAAAAATTTGTTGGACATCCGGGATCTAGTCGAATTAGTCATTGTTGCACTAGACTTAATTTTGCATGCTATGTATGGATGATTTGTGTTATTTTCTATCCGAACTTTGATAAATATCGCCCGCTTTCCATGAATTTTGTCCCGTTAGTTAAAATGCAGTTTGAAATGTATGCAACTAGCGTTGGATGGCGTCCTCTCGCGTCCGTGTCCGCGGACTGGCCTCCCCTGTGAGCGGACGAATGCAGGCGGATTTTTGCGGTTTGTCGTTGGAGATCCTTATACGGGCTAATATGAACGGCGGTAGGACAAAGGCAATTCCCTGGTTAGGCCATCTGACCGCAAATTTGATCTGGCGTCCGTTCGAAGACAGGGGGACCAGTCCATGGACACGGATGCGGGAGCCGACCATCCAACTAACCACATATGTCTGGTTACATTTCAAATAAATTTTAACAAAAATGACAAAATTTGATGCAAACTCAAACAAACCGAATGGTACTCATTTAGTTTTAGATTTTTTTACCTAAAACCAGTCGATAGTTTATCAGGTGAACTAAAACCCTTAAAAAACCTAATCCTACACTGCCCTATACTTAATAGTGACCTCGTAGGCCATGCCGGGCAGGCCGGCGGCTCTCCCGTCATCGTTGTCGGAGTCGTTGTTGTCGTCGTCGTCGAGCTTTGGGCGGTGGAAGGGTGCAATGTCGCGGTAGGGCTTCCCGACAACCGCGTGATGCGCGTGCATGATCCGCTCGGCTTCCTTCTGCGCCATGCGCAGTGCGGCCGCGACCACCGATGACGTGGGCTGTGGGAGAGGGTGGCGGGCCTTGGAGGAGGCGGCATTGGCGACGACGATCTCGCTGAGAGACCACTCTTCGTTGTACTTGGCCATCTTCCGGTCAAGGCGACGGAGAAAATGTTTGCTTGTCTCCATCGTTATCATGGCGCGGTCCAGGGCCCACGCGTATGCCAGGTCTAGGTCCGCCACGATGTGTGGTGGCGGGACGTCGGCGACTGCAAGATTCGACCGGTGTGCCATGTTGTGTCTGTCCCGCCGGTGCCGCTCCCTGTCGGCGTACTCCTACACCGTTAGGGCGCTCCGGGACGATAAGCTGTTGTTGCTGATGCTGCCGCCCCCGAGGTAGTGGCGAACATGACCGCATGCCGTCGTGGAGATCGCACGAGGCAGGGGGCGGCGGTGATCGACGCTCCTCCTTGACGTGGCATGGTGGCAGAGAGCGCCTCTCCTCCTTCACGCGACGGAACAACAGAGACAGGCCACCTCTACTTGACGTGTCGGGGCAGAGAGAGGGGATCCTCCTTGACGTGGCGTTCGATTTGGACGACGCGGTTGCGTGGGGGAGAGCGCGGAGGGGAGGCGGGCTACAACTTCACGTGGAAGAGCGTCTCCGGTGGCGCTGAGGTAGTCCTCGATTAGGGGGTCCTCGAGCGTCCGGACTATGGTACGTAGGACAGACTGATGGACAGTGAAGATGCAAGACCGAAGACTCCCGCCCGTGTCCGGATGGGACTTTCCTTGGCGTGGAAGGCAAGCTTGGCATCCCAATATGAAGATTCCTTTCTTTGTAACCGACTTTGTACAACCCTGGTCCCCTCCGGTGTCTATATAAACCGGAGGGTTTAGTCCGTAGAGGCGTGATACGTCTTCAACGTATCTATAATTTTTTATTGCTCCATGCTATTATATTATCTATTTTGGATGTTAATGGGATTATCTTTACACTTTTATATTATTTTTGGGACTAACCTATTAACCGGAGGCCCAACCCAAATTGCTCTTTTTTGCCTATTTTAGAGTTTCGCCGAAAAGGAATATCAAACAGAGTCCAAATGGAATGAAACCTTCGGGAGCGTTATTTTGGAACAAAAGTGATCCGGTAGACTTGGAGTGGACGTCAAGAATCAATCGAGGAGGCCACGAGGTAGGGGGCGTGCCCACCCCCCTGGGCGCACCCTCCACCCTCGTGGGCCCCTCGTTGCTCCACCGACCTACTTCTTCCTCCTATATATATCCATATACCCCGCAAACATCCAGGAGCACCACGAAAACCTAATTCCACCGCCGCAACCTTCTGTACCCAAGAGATCCCATCTTGGGGCCTTTTCCGGAGCTCCGCCGGAGGGGGCATTGATCACGGAGGGCCTCTACATCAACTCCATGACCCTCCGATGATGTGTGAGTAGTTTACTTCAGACCTTCGGGTCCATATCTAGTAGCTAGATGGCTTCTTCTCTTTCTTTGGATCTCAATACAAAGTTCTCCTCGATTCTCTTGGAGATCTATTCGGTGTAACTCTTCTTTTTGTGGTGTGTTTGTCGAGATCCGATGAATTGTGGGTTTATGATCCAGATTATCTATGAACAATATTTGAATCTTCTCTGAATTCTTTTATGTATGATTGGTTTATCTTTGCAAGTCTCTTCGAATTATCAGTTTGGTTTGGCCTACTAGATTGATGTTTCTTGCAATGGGAGAAGTGCTTAGCTTTGGGTTCAATCTTGCGGTGCTCGATCCCAGTGATAGAAAGGGAAACGACACGTTTGTATTGTTGGCATCGAGGATAAAAAGATGGGGTTTATATCATATTGCATGAGTTTATCCCTCTATATCATGTCATCTTGCTTAAGGCGTTACTCTATTCTTATGAACTTAATACCCTAGATGCATGCTGGATAGCGGTCAATGTGTGGAGTAATAGTAGTATATGCAAAATCGTTTGGGTCTACTTGTCTCGTACGTGATGCCTATATACATGTTCATACCTAGATATTCTCATAATTATTCGCTTTTCTAGCAATTGCTCGACAGTAATTTGTTTACCCACCGTAATACTTATGCTATCTTGAGAGAAGCCACTAGTGAAACCTATGGCCCCCGCGTCTATTCTCCATCATACAAGTTTCCAATCTACTTTATTTTGCTATCTTTTGCTTTCAATCTATATCATAAAAATACCAAAAATATTTATCTTATTATTATCATATCTATCAGATCTCAGTCTTGCAAGTGGACGTGAAGGGATTGACAACCCCTTTATCACGTTGGTTGCGAGGTTCTTATTTGTTTGTGTAGGTACGAGGTGACTCGTGCGTGGTCTCCTACTGGATTGATACCTTGGTTCTCAAAAACTGAGAGAAATACTTACGCTGCTTTACTGCATCACCCTTTCCTCTTCAAGGAAAAACCAACACAGTGCTCAAGAGGGAGCAAGAAGGATTTCTGGCGCCGTTGTCGGCGAGATCTACGCCAAGTTAAGACATACCAAGTACCCATCACAACTCTTATCCTTCGCATTACATTATTTGCCATTTGCCTCTCGTTTTCCTCTCTCCCACTTCACGCTTCCCATTTTATTTGCCCTCTTTTCCTTTCGCCCTCTCTTTCCGTTCGCCTCTTTTTTGCTTGCCTCTTGTTGCTTGTTGCCCTTATGACTTTACCAAAAGGTGTTGATCCTCACCTTAGCGGGTTGGAAGAAATCGAAAACAACGTCAGAAGTTTTATGTCCTTGCAGTTTGAGCGTAATAATTTCTTTAGAAATGAGCTTAAAGAACAAAAAGGTTTTATCGGTTTCATGAATAAAGAGCTCGATGATATGTCTAAGGAATTTTATGGTTTGAAATCTCAGTTTGCTCATCTTGAAAAATTAATTGCCCAAATTTCTGATAAGCAGGCCACTTTAGTTAATAAGATGGCCGCTAAACCAGAAGAGTTAGATACTAAAGATGAAGATCTAAAAGTTATTGATGTGTCCCCTATTAAATCTTTATTTTGCAATATGAATCTTGATGATGATGGGACTGGATATGAGTCAACTTTAGTTAGAAGGCATTCCAATGATTCGGAGTTTTTAGATCTTGATGCAAAAGTTTGTAAAAGTGGGATTGAAGAGGTTAAAACTTTAAATAGCAATGAACCCACTATCTTGGATTTCAAGGAATTTAATTATGATAATTGCTCTTTGCTAGATTGTATTTCCTTGTTGCAATCCGTGCTAAATTCTCCTCATGCTTATAGTTAAAATAAAGCTTTTACTAAACATATCGTTGATGCTTTGATGCAATCCTATGAAGAAAAGCTTGAGTTGGAAGTTTCTATCCTAGAAAACTTTATGATGAGTGGGAACCTACAATTAAAATTAAAATTAAAGATCATGAGTGCTATGCTTTCTGTGATTTGGGTACTAGTGTTTCCACGATTCCAAAAACTTTGTGTGATTTGCTAGGTTTCCGTGAATTTGATGATTGTTCTCTAAACTTGCACCTTGCAGATTCCACTATTAAGAAACCTATGGGAAAAATTAATGATGTTCTTATTGTTGCAAATAGGAATTATGTGCCCGTATATTAAATTGTTCTTGATATAGATTGCAATCCTTCATGTCCTATTATTCTTGGCAGACCTTTCCTTAGAACGATTGGTGCAATTATTGATATGAAGGAGTGGAATATTAAATTCCAATTTCCATTAAGGAAAAGCATGGAACACTTCCCTAGAAATAAAGTTAAATTACCATATGAATCTATTATGAGAGCCACTTATGGATTGCCTACCAAAGATGGCAATACCTACATCTATCCTTGCTTTTATGCCTAGCTAAGGGCGTTAAACGATAGCGCTTGTTGGGAGGCAACCCAATTTTATTTTTCTTCCTTGCTTTTTGCTCATGTTTAGTAATGAAAAATTTATCTAGACTCTTATTTTGTTGTGTTTTTTTTGTTTAATTAGTGTTTGTGCCAAGTAGAACCGTTGGGAAGACTTGGGGAAAGTCTTTTTGATCTTGTTGTAAAAACAGAAACTTTAGCACTCACGAGAATTGCTGCCATTTTTTATTGGAGAGTGTTATTTAGTTAATTATTTTTTAATATGATTAATAGATAAATTACAAACGTCCAGCAATTTATTTTAGAATTTTTGGGGTTCCAGAAGTTTGCGTTAGTTACAGATTACTACAAACTGTTCTGTTTTTGACAGATTCTGTTTTTCGCGTGTTGTTTGCTTATTTTGATGAATCTATGGCTAGTAAAATAGTTTATAAACCATAGAGAAGTTGGAATACAGTAGGTTTAACACCAATATAAATAAATAATGAGTTCATTACAGTACCTTGAAGTGGTGTTTTGTTTTCTTTCGCTAACGGAGCTCACGAGATTCTCTTGTTAAGTTTTGTGTTGTGAAGTTTTCAAGTTGTGGGTAAAGATTCGATGGATTATGGAACAAGGAGTGGCAAGAGACTAAGCTTGGGGATGCCCATGGAACCCCAAGGTAAAATACAAGGACACCAAAAAGCCTAAGCTTGGGGATGCCCCGGAAGGCATCCCCTCTTTTGTCTTCGTTCATCGGTAACTTTACTTGAAGCTATATTTTTATTCACCACATGATAAGTGTTTTGATTGGAGCATCTTGTATGATTTGAGTCTTTGATTTTTATTTTACCACAATCATACTTGCTGTACACACCTTTTGAGAGAGACACACTTGAATTATAATTTATTAGAAAACTCTATGTGCTTCACTTATATCTTTTGAGCTATATAGTTTTTGCTCTAGTACTTCACTTATATCTTTTAGAGCACGGCGGTGGTTCTATTTTATAGAAATAATTGATCTCTCATGATTCACTTATATTATTTTGAGAGTCCTTTAGAACAACATGGCAATTTGCTTTTAGGCATAATAAAAACTTTCATATAAGTGCATTGAATACTAAGAGAAGTTTGATACTTGATGATTGTTTTGAGATATGGAGATGGTGATATTAGAGTCATGCTATTTGAGTAGTTGTGAATTTGAGAAATACTTGTGTTGAAGTTTGTGATTCCCGTAGCATGCACGTATGGTGAACCGTTATATGATGAAGTCAGAGCATGATTTATTTATTGATTGCCTTCCTTATGAGTGGCGATCGGGGACAAGCGATGGTCTTTTCCTACCAATCTATCCCCCTAGGAGAATGCGTGTAGTACTTTGTTTTGATAACTAGTAGATTTTTGCAATAAGTATGTGAGTTCTTTATGACTAATGTTGAGTCCATGGATTATACGCACCCTCACCCTTCCATAATTGCTAGCCTCTCTAGTACCGCGCAACTTTCGCCGGTACCATAAACCCACCATATACCTTCCTCAAAAAAGCCACCATACCTACCTATTATGGCATTTCCATAGCCATTCCGAGATATATTGCCATCCAACTTTCCACTGTTCCGTTTGCTATGACACGCTTCATCATTGTCATATTGCTTTGCATGATTATGTAGTTGACATCGTATTTGTGGCAAAGCCACCGTTCATAATTTTTTTCATACATGTCACTCTTGATTCATTGCATATCCCGGTACACCGCCGGAGGCATTCACATAGGGTCATATTTTGTTCTAAGTATTGAGTTGTAATTCTTGAGTTGTAAGTAAAAAGAAGTGTGATGATCATCATTATTAGAGCATTGTCCCAGTGAGGAAAGGATGATGGAGACTATGATTCCCCCACAAGTCGGGATGAGACTCCGGACGAAAAAAGAGGCCAAAAAAAGAAAAAAAAGGGAAGAAGGCCCAAATAAAAAAATAAAAAAATAAAAAATGAAATGAGAGAAAAAGAGAGAAAGGACAATGTTACTATCCTTTTTCCACACTTGTGCTTCAAAGTAGCACCATGATCGTCATGATAGAGAGTCTCTTATGTTGTCACTTTCATAAACTAGTGGGAATTTTACATTATAGAACTTGGCTTGTATATTCCAATGATTGGCTTCCTCAAATTGCCCCAGGTCTTCGTGAGCAAGCAAGTTGGATGCACACCCACTTAGTTTCTTTTGTTGAGCTTTCATACACTTATAGCTCTAGTGCATCCGTTGCATGGTAATCCATACTCACTCACATTGATATCTATTAATGGGCATACTCACTCACATTGATATCTATTAATGGGCATCTCCATAGCCCGTTGATACACCTAGTTGATGTGAGACTATCTTCTCCTTTTTGTCTTCTCCAAAACCACCATTCTGTTCCACCATAGTGCTATATCCATGGCTCACGCTCATATATTGCGTGAAGATTGAAAAAGTTTGGGAACATCAAAAGTATGAAACAATTGCTTGGCTTGTCATCGGGGTTGTGCATGATTTAATATTTTGTGTGATGAAGATAGAGCATAGCCAGACTATATGATTTTGTAGGGATAACTTTCTTTGGCCATGTTATTTTGAGAAGACATGATTGCTTAGTTAGTATGCTTGAAGTATTATTATTTCTATGTCAATATTAAACATTTATCTTGAATCTTTCGGATCTGAACATTCATGCCACATTAAAGAAAAATTACATTGAGAAATATGTTAGGAAGCATTCCACATCAAAAATTCTGCTTTTATCATTTACCTACTCGAGGATGAGCAGGAATTAAGCTTGGGGATGCTGATACGTCTCCAACGTATCTATAATTTTTGATTGCTCCATGCTATTATATTATCTATTTTGGATGTTAATGGGCTCATTTTTACACTTTTATATTTTTTTGGGACTAACCTATTAACCGGAGGCCCAACCCAAATTGTTGTTTTTTTTGCCTATTTTAGAGTTTCGCCAAAAAGGAATATCAAACGGAGTCCAAATGGAATGAAACCTTCGGAAGCATTATTTTTGGAACAAATGTGATCCAGGATACTTGGAGTGGATGTCAAGAATCAATCGAGGAGGCCACGAGGCAGGGGGCGCGCCCACCCCCCTTGGGCACGCCCTCCTCCCTCGTGGGCCCCTTGTTGCTCCACCAACCTATTTCTTCCTCCTATATATATCCATGTACCCCACAAACATCTAGGAGCACCACGGAAACCTAATTCCACCGCCGCAACCTTTTGTACCCAAGAGATCCCATCTTGGGGCCTTTTCCGGAGCTCCGTCGGAGGGGGCATCGATCACGGAGGGCCTCTACATCAAATCCATGGCCTCTCCGATGATGTGTGAGTAGTTTACTTCAGAACTTCGGGTCCATAGCTAGTAGCTAGATGGCTTCTTCTCTCTCTTTGTATCTCAATACAAAGTTCTCCTCGATTCTCTTGGAGATCTATTCGATGTAATCTTCTTTTGCGGTGTGTTTGTCGAGATCCGATGAATTGTGGGTTTATGATCAAGTTTATCTATGAACAATATTTGAATCTTCTCTGTATTCTTTTATGTATGATTGGTTTATCTTTGCAAGTCTCTTCGAATTATCAGTTTGGTTTGGCCTACTAGATTGATCTTTCTTGCAATGGGAGAAGTGCTTAGCTTTGGGTTCAATCTTGCGGCGCTCGATCCCAGTGACAGAAAGGGAAACGACACGTATTGTATTGTTGCCATTGAGGATAAAAAGATGGGGTTTACATCATATTGCATGAGTTTATCCCTCTACATCATGTCATCTTGCTTAAGGAGTTACTCTATTCTTATGAACTTAATACTCTAGATGCATGCTGGATAGCGGTCGATGTGTGGAGTAATAGTAGTAGATGCAGAATCGTTTCGGTCTACTTGTCTCGGACGTGATGCCTATATACATGATCATGCCTAGATATTCTCATAATTATTCACTTTTCTATCAATTACTCGACAGTAATTTGTTTACCCATCGTAATACTTATGCTATCTTGAGAGAAGCCACTAGTGAAACATATGGCCCCCAGGTCTATTTTCCATCATACAAGTTTCGAATCTACTTTATTTTGCTATCTCTTACTTTCAATCTATATCATAAAAATACCAAAAATATTTATCTTATTATTATCATCTCTATCAGATCTCACTCTTGCAAGTGGTCGTGAAGGGATTGACAACCCCTTTATCGCGTTGGTTGCGAGGTTCTTATTTGTTTGTGTAGGTACGAGGTGACTCGCGCGTGGTCTCCTACTGGATTGATACCTTGGTTCTCAAAAACTGAGGGAAATACTTACGCTGCTTTACTGCATCACTCTTTCCTCTTCAAGGGAAAACCAACGCAGTGCTCAAGAGGTAGCAAGAAGGATTTCTGGCGCCGTTGCCGGGGAGATCTACGCCAAGTCAAGACATACCAAGTACCCATCACAACTCTTATCCTTCGCATTACATTATTTGCCATTTGCCTCTCGTTTTCCTCTCTCCCACTTCACCCTTGCCATTTTATTCGCTCTCTTTTCCTTTTGCTCTCTCTTTCCATTCGCCTCTTTTTCGCTTGCCTCTTGTTGCTTGTTGCCCTTATGACTTTACCAAAAGGTGTTGATCCTCACCTTAGCAGGTTGGAAGAAATACTTACGCTGCTTTACTGCATCACCCTTTCCTCTTCAAGGGAGAACCAACTCAGTGCTCAAGAGTTAGAAAGCACCTCAGTAGAGAAAGCCGAAAACTGTCTTTCATGATGCGGCGAGAGCTGGTCAATCACTCGATGACTTATTAGAATCTTTCGCGATTCCTCCTGTATTGCACGAAGGACCGTTCTTATGGTCACTCATGTAACGCACCGTACTCGGATGGCTGCATACATACCAGGGCTATATCGTAGACCCACGGTCAAACTCCTATGGCTAAGTGAAAGTACTAAAGCCCTATAGTCCGATTGCCTAGTTCACCGCATTGAAACCTCCTTCACGAACCAAGATGTTGGATCAAGAGTGATCAAGTGCTTTTCTGAACACCCCCGTATTTTATGCGAGGGAGCTGAAGCCGACGACGGGAAAACTTTTAGATTATACAAAAACGGCCGCACAGGAGGAGCCACAACTTCTAGGCATAATCTTAAATTATAATAATATTGTTTTTACAATCTCAATACATGTCACTCGAACATCATCTCTTTCGAGCACTGACCCTCTATCAAGCGGGCACCCTCTAAGACATCTTCAAAATAATACTCTGGCGTGTGATGCTCCTTGCCCTCGGGTGGACTTTTCACTGCAACATCGGTGGCCTTCATCTTCGCCCAGTACGTCTTCACACGGGCAAGGGCCATCTGTGCACCTTCAATGCACGTGGACCGCTTAAGAGCGTTGATACGCGGCACCGCATCACTTAGTCGCTGTACCAAACCGAAATAACTCTTCGGAATTGGCTCAGTTGGCCACAGCCGGACTACGATGTCCTTCATGGCAGAGCTGGACATTTTGTGGAGCTCGGCCCACTGGGCCATCTGTTCGTTCAGTAACAGTGGGCACTTTGGCGTGCCGAATTGTGACCAAAAAAGCTTCTTCGTTGCATGCCCTTCATGTGCTTCGTAAAACCGCGCTGCATCGGAGGCACTCTTCGGCAAGTCCAAAAAGGCGCCTGGGGAGCTCCACATTTGATTAAGAGGGGCATACTTCGGATCGCCAAACTTAGTCTGTAATAAGAAAGACTTAACGGCTGCTACTTCCCCAGCTTGCCGAATCTCTTCCCGAGCCGCTCTAGACTCAGATCGTGCTTCTCTTGCCTCTTGTAATGCCTTGTCAAGATCGGTAGCTTTGGCCTTGTTATCCTTCTCGAGGAATTTGCACCGGCTTCCTTCAGCTCGCGTGCCATAGTGGCCATTCTCTCCTCACACTGGCGATGCACGGCCTGTCCGGCTTCTAACTCACCAGCTGCCTTCTGGGCAGCCACATTACTCATCCAGGCTTGCTCCTTGGCTCGGGCAAGTTCAGCCCGAAGAGTCTCAATCGCAGCAGCACCATCTGCAGATACGCACGTCTCAGAACAAAATTCTAGCTTCGTGCCTGTGTTACTATACATATTCTAACACATACCTTGCGCCTCGTCGAGTCACCTATTAATATGCTCCAGACCTGCAACCTCCATAGCGTGTGCAGTCGTCATGGAGGTACCAGCCTGTGTTTCGAGTCATTAGATTATTACCTGAGGACATCTTTTTCGATCCTCTGATTTCCTACCTTTGGGTGCCAACCAGAGTCTCAGGGGCTACTATCTATACACATGTGCATTTTTGCGTATAAAGCACAACCGAACATTACATACCTCAAAGCCTCTTAGTAGGCTCATGAAGGCTTGATTCAATCCGCTTTTTGCGGACAGAATCCTCTCGACCATCGTACCCATCAAGGTACGATGATCATCTGTCCCCAAAATTTCCACCAGATTTATTACGGTTATCTGGGCTTCGAATGAAGTTAAAGTCCCCCAAAATGAGCCAATCTTCGTTGCGAGGGATGTTAAAATCAAGCAGCCATTGAATGAACTCTCTGTGTTCTTCTCCTTGACAAGGTCCATATACATTTACTAGGGTCCAGGACTGTGCCGATTGTGTGGATTTAAAGTGAATGACCAATGCAAAATCGGTGGAGGTAATTACAGTGGCAGTGAAGATGGAGTTGTTCCATATAGTGGCAATTCCGTCTGAAGCCCCATGAGAGGGAATAAATTCAAACTTATCAAAACGGAGTGGGCAGCAAGACTTAATAAAAGTATTATCGAAATCTTGCTTCTTAGTTTCTTGCAAACATATAACGGCACATCCACTAGAGTTAATGGCATTAAACAAAGCAAGTTGTTTATGTTCTGAATTTAAGCCACAAACGTTCCAACAAAGCACATTCCAATTAACCAAAAGAACCATAGGATAACTGAGAAAGCTTAAGCACTAGATGAAGCGGAGGAAGTATCCTCCTGAACCTCTTTAAGAGCATCCTCTGAGAGCTCAGTTGCTGGGATGGCACACTTGACTGTGCCCACTAGCTGGATCGTTGCAATGGGCGTCGGTGGTGGGACTTCAGAAGTGTCTGCAAGTTCAGAAATAACCACTGAAGACTTGGCTGATGGATTGATCCTGGGCTTCACCTTGGAAGCTCTTGGCTTGCTGTCAGTTATGGCTGGGACCTTGAAACCATCATATTTGTTGGACCTAGTACTCCGACGGAGAGAGACAGAGAAAGTAGGCATGGAGTTCTTCCCCTTACGACTAGCCACCACAGCTGAGGTCTCCACCCCTTCCTCGGAGTTAGCCACAATTTCTTCATTCTGCAGAAGATGTTCAGTGATCACTGGAAGTTCAGGTACCACATTTTCCTCGGGCTCAGAGAGTTCAACAATGGCAATAGAAGAAACTTGTTGTTCAGGAACTGGGGTGACAAATGTGTTTGAAATGTGATGTGGCCCTGCTGTTTTCCCCTCATTACCAGCAGTGATAAGCAGTGCCGGAGAGCAATTTAACTCCCAATGAGAGGCCTCAGTGACTTCCTCAATATGCACCGAATATGAACCAAACTAAGTGGTGGCTGTGGAAGCAGAGACAATATTCAGAGTACCTGCATTTTCAGTGACAGTGATATTGGAAGTTACAGAGCTCTGTCTGAAACCATAATGGTCATTCCAAGGGCCAAAAGAAGCAATTATAGGCCTAACTGCTGCAGCAAGATAAGTATTCAGTCTGGTCATTGGAATGCAGTCTTTTAACAGCATAGCGGGGGTAAAATTACCATGGGTGATCATGTCCACATGCAAACCAACATCAGAAATAGTAAGAGAAATATCCAGACTATTGGTAGGCAGTATAGGGGCACTTGCCACTAATTCTAAAGATGCAGATGCAACTGGAGCAGAGATAGAAACCTCCTGTGGCCAGAATTGATTCATGAGAGCTGGAGGCACCAGAACATAAGAGTCTGACACAGTGGCACTAGAATCAGTGCTATTGCTCATAGAAATAGAATCATTCCAAGCAGCTGTAGGGATGTCATGAGTGTTATTAGGAGGTACAATACCATGGTCCACCTACAACCCTTCACCAGCAAGACATTCTTGGAAATTGTAAAGCATAGGTGGCTCTTGAGGGGGAGGGGGAGGCCAGACTCCCCACCCAGGATGAATGCCAATGTCATTATCCTGATCCACAACAACATTATCATCTGCTTGATTTGGATCAACATTGGGAGGCAGCATTTTGAGCCAACCAGTTGTGTAACTATTGCTGATACATCTGTTCAGCATTGAGCCCATATCCATGCAAAGGATGAAGAATGACATCCTCTGGCGCTGGATCTTCCCCAGCCGATGGCACCTTCGGCAAGTGAGCATTCCAATCACTGCTACAGAGCATGGTGACAACAATAGTCCAACTCTGACGGGCTCCACCAAGCTGACGGACTACTAGGCTTTTAGGGACCAGACACATGTGGATGATTCTAGCCTTAATGAGAACAAACCTTCTATCCCCTCTAGGGTTATTCCAATCCACTAAAGCACCAAATTTGTCAACTGATTTGTGCATATAGTGTTGTGTCTGATAGTCGTACGGGAAGCCCACATAAAGAGCGACACCTCAGGGCCAAAGGTGGTGAGACGCATGTTCAATGCAGCATCATGCGAGACAAAATAGACCACTGTGTGTTCCTCAACCTCATTTTCATCCAGTTCAAAAGTTGTCCCAACTATAGTGTCTCTGACTACAGAGTTGACAAATCCAAAGATTCCCACACCAAGAGGATGATCTGAAACTTCTGTTGGGAAAAAGTGTGACTCATGAAGCAAACCTTCGATGTTGTTGCGGATGTCGGCCTTCTGATGATGCGGGATGAAGTGATTGGCCTCTGCAATGGCCAAGAAGTCATGGCGCAGTGGAGGGATGGCGCCGACCACCATGTCATCCCTAACCTTCCGATCTGCAGGCCCGAGTTCGATCGTCATCCCCGGCGGGAGGTAGAGGATGCCATTGAGAGGATAATTGGCCATTGCGGTGGTGGGTGGAGCAGGAGCAGAGGATGGCACAGACAACGAGAGATAAGAATGCGTATCGCCAGGTGCAGGTCGAGTCTTTGGTCTCCAAACTCCTCGATTAAGGTGCACCAGCCTGAGGCAAGCTGCCGCCTTGTGGCCCTTACGACCGCAAGATTTGCATTGTGCGGTCTTCCTTCGCCTAGCTGCCTGACCCGAATTACGGGTAGGATCATTTACTTCTTGCCATTGTTTCCCTGAAAAGACTGGATCCTTATCCCATGAAATATTATTTCCATGTGTTAGTTGCTCAGGATCAATAAAATTTTTGGGGGGGGGGATCATTTGTTACAAGGGTAGTCGAGCCAAGGCAATCTTTTTTAGTCCATTTCATGCGAGTAATCTTGACTGATTTACATGCCTTTTATGATGCCCCAAAAAACCACACATACCGCAGAAGTATTTGGCCGGGCAAGCAAAAAAGTATGGGCCCTGGATCCACATATATAGCAGGCCATCTCCTTTGATTGTTGGTTGCATGCATGGCCCATAGAGGAGCACGTACAAGGTCTGTGAAAACAAACTTGGCAAGGGTGGCCCAGACAATTAATGGCCAAATGATCATTAGCGTTGCAGTTATGACAAATGGTCAATTTTTCATAGATGTAATCGAGAGACGGAATAGAAGGGATTTTCCATAATGAAGCAATATATTCCTCCGAGATACCCGCTCGAAGGTGATCCTGGATGTGACGTAGTATAAACCGTGGGATCTGATTCCACGTACCAAGTTTGAATTGTACCCCTTCAAAGCGCGGAGTAGTGACAAGACCTTCCCCAGATGGCCGCTCATTAATATTAATATGTATCGCTCCAAAAACCTGGGAATTTGGCATTAATTGCCCATTATGAGATGGTAATTGTTCCAAATCAGCCGGATCATCTCTGTTCGCCGGGGATTGTCGGCCGGGTGTCACCGGCGGGGCACGATTCCGATCAACAGCCGGAGAAAACCCCACTTTGGAGAGGGTCTCCAGAGAAGAGACATTAATAGCATCAACTTTGCTAGATGATAAGTAACGTGATCTGACAACCACAGGAGATGGAGCGATGACTTCATGGTTGGTTTGGTCCAAATGCCACGTCGAGGGGTTTTCAGTGGGCACATGAATGGTTGGTCGGAAGAGACTAAAATGACAGACAAAATCCAGCCACACTCTATCTTTAAGCCCATAGATAAAATGACCAACCCGATTAGAAGCAACTGAGAATCGAAACTTTCTGCCCTCCAAATGGCACACACGCAACCCCGAGGGTAAACCACCAATACAACATTGCAGAGCAATAGCCACTAATTCTTCCTTGAGAGGGAATGAGGCCGAGGAGAAACTAACAACCAAGAAAAAAATCCTTGGTCGAACCTGAGCCGCGACCGCTAGGCCGAGGGAGAAGTCCCAATGCAGAAGCCCTTCCATGGAGGCTTAGATCAGTAGACGCCATGATAGTTTGGTAGGATTTGGTGGGAGGTGGGAGAGGAGAGGAGAGCCATGGCTACGAGTGAGGGAGTCTTGGACTAAGTGATAACATGAGAGACTCTCTACTATGAAGATCATGGTGCTACTTTGAAGCACAAGTGTGGTAAAAGGATAGTAACATTGTCCCTTCTCTCTTTTTCTCTCATTTTTATATATTTTTTATATGGCCTTTCTCCTTTTTATGGCCTTTCTCTTTTTTTGGGCTTCTTTGGCCTCTCTTTTTTCGTCCAAAGTCTTATCCCGACTTGTGGGTCAATCATAGTCTCCATCATCCTTTCCTCACTGGGACAATGCTCTAATAATGATGATCATCACACTTTTATTTACTTACAACTCGATGATTACAACTCGATACTAGAACAAAGTATGACTCTATATGGATGCCTCCGGCGGTGTACCGGGATGCAATGAATCAAGAGTGACATGTATGAAAGAATTATTAACGGTGGCTTTGCCACAAATACTATGTCAACTACATGAACATGCTAAGCAATATGACAATGATGAATGTGTCACGATGAACTAGATGGTGGAAAGTTGCATGGCAATATATCTCAGAATGGCTATGGAAATGCCATAATAGGTAGGTATGGTGGCTGTTTTGAGGAAGGTATATGGTGGGTTTATGGTACCGGCGAAAGTTGCATGGTACTAGAGAGGCTAGCAAAGGTGGAAGGGTGAGAGTGTGTATAATCCATGGACTCAACATTAGTCATAAATAACTCACATACTTATTGCAAAAATTTATTAATTATCGAAACAAAGTACTACACGCATGCTCCTAGGGGGATATATTGGTAGGAAAAGACCATCGCTCGTCCCCGACCACTACTCATAAGGAAGACAGTCAATAAATAAATCATGCTCCGACTTCGTCACACAACGGTTCGCCATACGTGCATGCTACGGGAATCACAAACTTCAACACAAGTATTTCTAAAATTCACAACTACTCAACTAGCATGACTATAATATCACCATGTCCATATCTCAAAACAATTATCAAGTATGAAACTTTCCTTAGTATTCAACACACTCATAAGAGAATTTTATTATTCTTGAATACCTAGCATATTAAGATTTTAAGCAAATTACCATGCTATTTAAGACTCTCACAATAATATAAGTGAAGCATGAGAGTTCATCTATTTATTCAAAATAAAACTACCACCATGCACTAAAAGGATATAACTGAAGCACTAGAGCAAATGACGAACTACTCTGAAAGATATAAGTGAAGATCAATGAGTAGTCGAATAATTATGCAACTATGTGAAGACTCTCTAACATTTAATAATTTTAGATCTTGGTACTTTATTCAAACAGAAAGCAAAGAAAAAGAAAATGACATTCTAAGAATAGCAAACATCATGTGAAGAAGCAAAAACTTAGGATCAACCGATACTAACTGATAGTTGTTGAAGAAGAAATGTGGGATGCCAACCGGGGCATTCCCAAGCTTAGATGCTTGAGACTTCTTGAAATATTATCTTGGGGTGCCTTGGGAATCCCCAAGCTTGAGCTTTTGTGTCTCCTTAATTCCTCTCATATCACGGTCTCCCTAAATCTCAAAAGCTTCATCCACACAAAACTCAACAAGGACTCGTGAGATAAGTTAGTATAAACCATTGCAAAAACCTTATCATACTCTACTGTAGAAAATCACTAAAATTATTATTCCACATTGCATCCTAAATTCCTCTGCATATTTAATAGTCCTATCCTCAAATAGAATCATTAAAGAAGCAAACATATGCAAACAATGCAAACATAACAGCAATCTGCCTAAACAGGATAGTCTGTAAAGAATGCTGCAACATCCATACTTACCTAGCTCCAAAAATTATGAAAGAAAATTCCCACTGTAGTAAATTTATGAGATCATACTATGCAAAAGGTTTCAACATTTTATCACATTCTGACTTTTCTAGGGAATTATTGCAACAGCGGTAAACTTTCTGTTTTCAAACAGCAACATGTATACTTGTAACACAGGCATAGTAAAGGCTATAAATGCCACTTTTATTGAAATAAAAGATACAAAACATTATTTTAAATAACAGCAAGAAAATCCTAACAAAAAAATTGACGCTCCAAGCAAAACACATATCATGTGGCGAATAAAAATATAGCTCCAAGTAAAGTTACCGATGAACGAAGACGAAAGAGGGGATGCCTTCCGGGGAATCCCCAATATTAGGCTCTTGGATATCCTTGAATATTACCTTGGGGTGCCTCGTGCATCCCCAAGCTTAGGTTCTTGCTACTCCTTATTCCATAGTCCATCGAATCCTTACCCAAAACTTGAAAACTTCACAACACAAAACTTAACAGAAAACTCGTAAGCTCCGTTAGTATAAGAAAATAAATCACCACTTCAAGGTACTGTAATGAACTCATTCTTTATTTATATTGGTGTTAAACCTACTGTATTACAACTTCTCTATGGTTTATAAACTATTTTACTATCCATAGATTCATCAAAATAAGTAAACAACACATGAAAAACAGAATCTGTCAAAAACAGAACAGTCTGTAGTAATCTGGATCAAACGTATACTTATGGAACTCATAAAATTCTCAACTAAATTGCTGGACCTGCGGAATTTATCTATTAATCATCTGCAACAAGAATTAACTAAATATCACTCTCCAAATAAAAATTGAAGCAATTCTCGTGAGCGCTAAAGTTTCTGTTTTTGACAGCATGATCAACAAGACTTCCCCCAAGTCTTCCCAAAGGTTCTACTTGGCACAAACACTAATTAAAAGCATAGAACCACAACTAAACAGAGGCTAGATGGATTATTTATTATTAAACAGGAACAAAAATCAAGGAACAAAAATAAAATTGGGTTGCCTCCCAACAAGCGCTATCGTTTAATGCCCCTAGCTAGGCACGATGATTTCAGCGATGCTCACATAAAGGATAAGAATTGTAACATAAAGAGAGCATCATGAAGAATATGACTAGCACATTTAAGTCTAACATGCTTCCTATGCATAGGGATTTTGTGAGCAAACAACTTGTGGGAACAATAATCAACTAGCATAGGAGGGTAAAACAAGCATAACTTCAAAACTTTAAGCACATAGAGAGGAAACTTGATATTATTGCAATTCCTACAAGCATGTGTTCCTCCCTCATAATAATTTTCAGTAGCATCATAAATGAATTCAACAATATAACCAGCACCTAGAGCATTCTTTTCATGATCTACAAGCATAGAAAATTTACTACTCTCCACATAAGCAAAATTCTTCTTATGAATAATAGTGGGAGCAAACTCAACAAAATAACTATCATGTGATTGAAAATTAAGATCAAGATGACAAGTTTCATGGTTATCATTGTTCTTTAAAGCATACGTGTCATCACAATAATCATCATAGATAGGAGGCATGCTTTCATCATAATAAATTTGCTCATAAAAACTTGGGGGACAAAAGATATCATCTTCATCAAACATTGCTTCCCCAAGCTTGTGGCTTTGCATATCATTAGCATCATGGATATTCAAGGAATTCATACTAACAACATTGCAATCATGCTCATCATTCAAATATTTAGTGCCAAACATTTTATGGATTTCTTCTTCTAGCACTTGAGCACAATTATCCTTTCCATCATACTCACGAAAGATATTAAAAAGATGAAGCGTATGAGACAAACTCAATTCCATTTTTTTATAATTTTCTTTTATAGACTAAACTAGTGATAAAACAAGAAACTAAAAGACTCGATTGCAAGATCTAAAGATATACCTTCAAGCACTCACCTCCCCGACAACGGTGCCAGAAAAGAGCTTGATGTCTACTACACAACCTTCTTCTTGTAGACGTTGTTGGGCCTCCAAGCACAGAGGTTTGTAGGACAACAGCAAATTTCCCTCAAGTGGATGACCTAAGGTTTATCAATCCGTAGGAGGCGTAGGATGAAGATGGTCTCTCTCCAGCAACCCTGCAACCAAATAACAAAGAGTCTCTTGTGTCCCCAACACACCCAATACAATGGTAAATTGTATAGGTGCACTAGTTCGGCAAAGAGATGGTGATACAAGTGGTATATGGATAGTAGATAAAGGTATTTGTAATCTGAAATTATAAAAACAGCAAGGTAGCAAGTGATAAAAGTGAGCGTAAATGGTATTGCAATGATAGGAAATAAGGCCTAGGGTTGATACTTTCGCTAGTGTAAGTCCTCTCAACAATACTAACATAATTGGATCACATAACTATCCCTCAACATGCAACAAATAGTCACTCCAAAGTCACTAATAGCGGAGAACGAACGAAGAGATTATGGTAGGGTACGAAACCACCTCAAAGTTATTCTTTCCAATCAATCCGTTGGGCTATTCCTATAAGTGTCACAAACAGCCCTAGAGTTCGTACTAGAATAACACCTTAAGATACAAATCAACCAAAACCCTAATGTCACCTAGATACTCCAATGTCACCTCAAGTATCTGTGGGCATGATTATACGATATGCATCACACAATCTCAGATTCATCTATTCAACCAACACAAAGGACCTCAAAGAGTACCCCCAAAGTTCTACCAAAGAATCACGACGAAAACGTGTGCCAACCCCTATGCATAGGTTCCCAATGTCACGAAACCCACAAGTTGGTCACCTTAAGATACATCAAGTGGCACGTGGTATCCCATTGTCACCACAGATATCCACGGCAAGACATACATCAAGTGTTCTCAAGTCTTTAAAGACTCAATCCGATAAGATTACTTCAAAGGGGAAACTCGATCCATTACAAGAGAGGAGAGGGGGGAAGAAACATCATAGGATCCAAATATAATAGCAAAGCTCGCGATACATCAAGATCGTATCATCTCAAGAACACGAGAGAGAGAGAGAGATCAAACACATAGCTACTGGTACATACCCTCAGCCCCGAGGGAGAACTACTCCCTCCTCGTCATGGAGAGCACCGGGATGATGAAGATGGCCACCGGAGAGGGATTGCCCCCTCCGGCAGGGTGCCGGAACGGGTCTAGATTGGTTTTCGGTGGCTAGGGAGGCTTCTGGCGGCGGAACTCCCGATCTATTGTGTGTTCTGGAAGTTTTAGTGTACGTGGATATATATGGGTGCAGGGAGGACGTTGGAGGAGCCATGGGGGTCCCATGAGACAGGGGGGCGCGCCCTAAGGGGGGCGCCCCCACCCTCGTGAGCACCTCGTGTCTCCCCTGACGTGGGGTCCAAGTCCATCAGGTGTGTTTCCTTCCAAAAATAACTTCTCCAGTTGATTTCATTCCGTTTCGACTCCGTCTGATATTCCTTTTCTTCAAAACACTGAAATAGGCATAAAACAACAAATTTGGGCTGGGCCTCCGGTTAATAGGTTAGTCTCAAAAGTAATATAAAAGTGGATAATAAAGTCCAATATTGCCCAAAACAGTAGATAATATAGCATGGAGCAATCAAAAATTATAGATACGTTGGAGACGTATCAAGAATGGCGGCGAACGGAGGATCATATTCCCAGGTAATAACCACACCGCCTTTATGTGCAGGTGTCTGAAGCTCCGGTGGCTAGGCGGACTGATGGGGTTGCCGAACTAAAGCAGCAACTGGATGCGGCGGATGCTGACATCGAGCTTGTTAACAAGCGGCTTGACGAGGCCCAGGGTAGGTGATATTTATAGTGGATGTCATATAGTAAGAGCAGCGTGAAGCCAGTATATTTAATATGTTGTGACTACAGATGGAGCTGCCACCGTGGAGGCCTTGCGGGCGGAGCTTGCCCGAGCCAAGGAGCAAGCAAGGAGTAGTAATGCGGCCGCTTTGAAGGCAGCCGAAGAGTTGAGAGCCGAGAAGGCCGCTCATAGCGAGAGCAAAGAGAAAATGGCCAAAATGGATGTGAAGTTAAAAGACACTACCGACCGCTGCCAGTTTCTTGAAGAAGAAAACCGGGCGAAGGCTACGGACCTTGAAAAGGCCACAATGGCGACCAAAGACACCCGCTCTGCAATGAGAGCGAAGAAGGAGGAACTGCGTGAAGCCGGGGACATTGTGGCTGGGAAGCCCTTTATGCCGCGGAGGAAGTTCGGCGATCCGCGGTATGCCCCTCTAGATCGGCTGTGGAGTTCGGCCGACGCATATATGGACTTAGCGGCGAGCGCTGTCGATGCGGCCGAATACTTCCGAGATCAAACAGATCGTGAAGTGGACAAGCTGTTCTGGTTGCAATTTAACGTTCCAGAGCGTCCGCTTCCATTGACTGATCAACTTGCCGAATGGGCCGAACTTAATAGATTGTCCGGACTCGCCATGCGGTCTGTCGTGGATCATCTGTGGCCGGAAAGGCCAAAGCCGAACAACTATTTTAGCTTGGTGCAGCAGTTCCTTGGTGCGGTGCCATGCATTAATGCGATGAAGAGGTCGGCGTGCATAGAAGGCTCGCGGATGGCCCTTGCCCGTGTCAAAACATACTGGGCGGAGATGGATGCCACCACTGTCGTGACGTAGGGTTCGGCCATAGGCCGAGTGGCTGCCGAGCACTATTTTGAAGAAGTTCTTGAGGGCGCTCGTTCGATAGAGGCCCAGTGGTCGAAGAATGTTATGTTTGAGTGACATGTATTCCCATTGTAAAAACAATGTTTTATTGAATTTATCAAGGCTGTATTTATACTTTTGCCCGAAAGTATTGTGATGCCTCCTGTGCGGCCGTTTATGTATATATGTATATAACCTGAAAGATTGCAGTCGTCGGCTTCAGCCCCCACGCATATAATGCGGTGGTGTTCGCAGAAGACGCGTATTCACACTTAATCCAACGTCTTGTTCCTAATAAGGAGGTGATAGCGTAGCGAACTAGGCAACCGGACTATAATGCTTTAACACTTTCACTTAGCCATAGGAGTTTGACAGTGGGGCTAATAGATAGCCCCTGGTGGCTCCGCACTCGTCCGGATTCAGGGTGCGTACATGCCTGGCCGGGAAACGGCCCTTCGTTAATGCGGAGGAATCCTGAAGATCCCAATAAGTCATCAAGTGGTTGAACAGTCTCACGCTATATCATGACAGTCAGTTTTCGGCTTTCTCTACTGAGGTGCTCGTCCGGATGAACCAGGGCACAATCGCAGTAGTTCTCTTGGTGCCGCCTTAGCCGATAGAGCGGAACATAAGGCAGCAAAACACAGGAGCCGGGCAAACCCAATGTTTGACCAAAGACATGATTCGGAGCTGATGCATATAAGGCCAAACTCGCGACGCCGAACACTCCCTAAGGTATTCGGTCTTTATGGTGTAAACCGGGTCTAAACAGTACCCTCTGTAATAAGCCCCTGGTGTCCAGGTACGTGCATTATTCTGGCGTGGCCACATGCCAAGACGTCAGCATCCTTCTCAATTGTACTGAGAATCCGAGGGATGTAAATCAACAAGAGACAGTAAAAAAGGTTTACGCAGGGTCTTAATCTACAAAGAATCCTTGGAACGGGTCCCTGCTACACGTCTGCGCCTGTGTCTCCGTTGTGCCATATCCTGGACGGGTGTAGCACAATGGTCATCTGAAAAAGAGAGGAACTTAATTGAAAAGTTGTCGTGCAAAAGTTAAGTTATACTAAATAAACAGTATATATTTGAAAATGAGTAAAGGTGAGCCTTATGGCCACTTTTGCGCGCGCGTTGAGCCCCTTGTATTGTAATAGGGGTATAGCCATCAAACCTGTATTAATTACATATAGCTGAGCCGGACTCGTCTAGCCGTGTTCGTGGTCTTAATGACCTGTCAAATGCTTGAGTTGGTGAGGCCGCTTAGTGTGCGACGGCCAAGGCGGCTGCACCATCTTCGGCGTGCAAGGAGCGCTCAATATTTCCATTTACTGTAATGATGCCACGTGGACCGGGCATCTTGAGCTTGAGGGAAGCGTAATGCGGTATTGCATTAAAGCGAGCGAAAGCTTCATGTTCGAGTAGTGCTTGATAGCCACTTTGGAACGGAGCGACGTGGAAAGTTAAATTTTCGCTGCGGAAGTTATCGGGGAAGCCGAATATAATCTCTAGTAGCAGGGAGCCCCTGTAGTGAGCCTCCGGGCGTGGCGTTACTCCTTTAAAGGTAGCATTACCGCGGCAAATTTTTGTTGGATCTATCCCCATTTTGCGGACTGTGTCCGTATATATATCAGATTTAAACTGTTGCCGCCGTCCATTAGGACTCGGGTGAAGTGGTATCCGTCAATTATTGGATCTAATACCAAGGCAGCCCATCCTGCACGCCGGATACTTGCCGAGTAATCCCGATGGTCCAAGGTGATCGGTTGGGACGACCAGTGGCGGAGCTCCGCGGTGATAGGCCCTAGGGCATGTTCCTCTAAAGGTGCCGCTTTGTTTCTCCCTTTTATAACGTGTAACACATTGACTGTTTTGACTTCTGGTGGGAATTTCTTCTGCTCCCCTGTGCTTTGCTTGCGAGGTTCGTCCTCGTCTTCACTTGGTGTATCATGCCCCTTGTGTTCGGTGTTGAGCTTGCCGGACTGTTTGAAGACCCAACATTCTCTGTGGGTATGATTTGCAGGTTTATCAGGGGTTCTATGGATCTGACATATTTGGTCCAGAATTTTGTTTAGGCTGGACAGTTCATCTCTGTTGCCTTTGGAGGGCGGCTTCTGCTGGCCTGGCCGAGAGCTTCTAAATCCGACGTTTACCGCCGTGCTCTTCGGGCTGTCTTCCTTATTCCGGCGCTTATTCTTGCTGCGTCGTGATTTCCCGTTTCCATCCCTGACTTCGGATGTACTTGGGTCGCTGGTGCTGCATCTGGCTAACCAGTTGTCCTCGCTCGCGCAAAAACGGGTCATGAGGCTTGTTAATGCTGCCATTGTTCTTGGCTTTTCTTGACCGAGGTGTCTGGCAAGCCATTCGTCTCAGACGCTATGCTTAAAAGCTTCTAAGGCTTCGGCGTCCGGACAGTCGACTATTTGGTTCTTTTTAGTGAGGAACCTGTTCCAAAGTTTCCGGGCTGACTCACCGGGTTGTTGAGTTATATGACTTAAATCGTCTGCATCCGGTGGTCGGACATATGTCCCTTGAAAATTAGCCCGAAAGGCGTCTTCGAGCTCTTCCCTGCTTCCGACGAAGTTTTCGGGGAGGCTTTTAAGCCAGTGGTGAGCTGGCCCTTTGAGCTTGAGGGGTAAGTACTTGATGGCATGGAGATCGTCTCCTCGAGCCATATGGATGTGGAGGATGTAGTCCTCAATCCAGACACCAGGGTCTGTTGTTCCGTCGTACGCCTCTATGTTTACGGGTTTGAATCCCTCGGGAAATTCATGGTCCAGCACCTCATCGGTGAAACATAGAGGGTGTGCGGCTCCCCTGTATTTGGGCATACCGTGGTGTTCGGATGTTTGTTGTGTTGCATTGTATGTTGGTGCATGCCTGCATGGTCCATAGATGGATCTGGTTGCGCCGTCCTTTTGATGTGAGTGTAGGATCGAAAGTATGTCTAGAGGGGGGGGGTGATTAGACTACTTGACCAAATAAAAATCTAGCCTTTTCCCAATTTTAGTTCTTGGCAGATTTTAGCTATCTTGGCACAAGTCAAGCAATCTCCACACAATTCAAGCAAGCATGCAAAAGAGTATATGAGCAGCGGAAAGTAAAGCATGCAACTTGCAAGAATGTAAAGGGAAGGGTTTGGAGGATTCAAACGCAATTGGAGACACGAATGTTTTTACCGTGGTTCCGATAGGTGGTGCTATCGTACATCCACGTTGATGGAGACTTCAACCCATGGAGGGTAATGGTTGCGCGAGTCCACGGAGGGCTCCACCCATGAAGGGTCCACGAAGAAGCAACCTTGTCTATTCCATCACGGCCGTCGCCCACGAAGGACTTGCCTCACTAGCGATAGATCTTCACGAAGTAGGCGATCCCCTTGCCCTTACAAACTCCTTGGTTCAACTCCACAATCTTGTCGGAGGCTCCCAAGTGACACCTAGCCAATCTAGGAGACACCACTCTCTAAGAAGTAACAAATGGTGTGTTGATGATGAACTCCTTGCTCTTGTGCTTCAAATGATAGTCTCCCCAACACTCAACTCTCTCTCACAGGATTTGGATTTGGTGGAAAGAAGATTTGAGTGGAAAGCAACTTGGGGAAGGCTAGAGATCAAGATTCATATGGTTGGAATGGAATATCTTGACCTCAACACAAGTGTAGGTGGTTCTCTCTTAGAAAATGTGTATTGGAAGTGTAGGTATGTTCTGATGGCTCTCCCAGAATGAAGAGTGGGTGGAGGGGTATATATAGCCTCCACACAAAATCTAACCGTTACACATAATTTGCCAAACTCGGTGGGACCGAATGGTTAAACTCGGTCAGACCGATTCAGCAAACCTAGTGACCATTAAGATTTTCGGTGGGACTGAGATGCAACTCGGTAGGACCGATATGGTTAGGGTTAGGGCATAACGTAATCTCGGTGTGACCAATTACACAAACTCGGTGGGACCGATTTTGGTAATAAGCTAACCAGAGAGTTGGTCAGGTAAACTCGGTGGGACCAATTCGCTCATCTCAGTGAGACCGAAATGTTACAAAAGGGAAACAGAGAGTTTACATTGCAATCTCGGTGGGACCGATCGCTCATCTCGGTAAGACCGAAACGTTACGAAGGGAAACAGAGAGATTACAATCCCATCTCGGTGAGACCGAGATCCCTATCGATGAGACCGATTTGCCTAGGGTTTGTGGCAGTGGCTATGACATTTGAAACTCGATGGCGCCGGATAGATAGAATCGGTGGGGCCGAGTTTGACTTTTGGTTTAGGTCATATGTGGATGTGGGAAGGTAGTTGAGGGTTTTGGAGCATATCACTAAGCATTTTGAGCAAGCAAGCCATTAAGCAACACCTCATCCCTCCTTGATAGTATTGGCTTTTCCTATAGACTCAATGTGATCTTGGATCACTAAAATATAAAATGTAGAGTCTTGATCTTGAAGCTTGAGCCAAACTCTTTGTCCTTAGAATTTTGAGGGATCCACTTTCCTCATCCATGTCATGCCATTCATTGAGCTTTTCCTGAAATATTAATCTTGGAATAATGTTAGCTCAATGAGCTATATATTGTTAGGAATTACCAAAACCACCCAGGGATAGTTGCACTTTCAATCTCCCCCTTTTTGGTAATTGATGACAACATATAGATCAAAGTTTCGACAAATGATAATAAGAGTGAAAGATATCATCTCTTTGAGAAGTATGTGAAAAGCAAGAGCTCCCCCTAAATTTTTGCATATGTTAAGATTTGCTTTGGACTGCAAATGCACAATGAGTTAGGATCATCGGTTACTCTTCC
Source organism: Triticum aestivum (assembly GCF_018294505.1). Classification (NCBI taxonomy): domain Eukaryota; kingdom Viridiplantae; phylum Streptophyta; class Magnoliopsida; order Poales; family Poaceae; genus Triticum; species Triticum aestivum. The sequence continues at coordinate 463,770,857 of NC_057794.1, forward strand.
ATGTCACATACATCTTGGTGGAGCGCTCAAAATGATAAGAATTAAATACATGCACTCATCACCAAGCAAAGTGAATGATCATATAAGGATAAGTAAGATAATATCATCTAACAAGCATAAGTGTAGCTTATGATCAACCACATGATCATCAATGTCTCACATCTAATAGCATAGTATCTCAAGCAATCAAAAGACAAACAAAGTTCAACCACCAAAGCAAGAGAGAATAAAAAGCAACGCTCTCTCTCGAAGCCTATGATCTATACATTTTTCTCCCCCTTTGGTAACAAGTTACCAAAAAGTTCATAGAAAATGCATAGCACTAGAACGTCTCTCAAGCTTGGTCTTTAGGTGGTGGTGTCCGGAGAACTCCAAGAACGAAGGCTTCAGTCGAAGTAGATGGAGCTGCTGGGGTAGGTGCTGGAGCTGGTGGCACTGAAGTTGTCAAACACACCAGGATAGTGTTCCTCATTTTCCTTGATATACTTCCAGTCGACCCACCTCATTTCACACACTATAGGCTTCTTGTCCAACAACACTGTCTCATATAAGTCATGTTGTTCCTTTGTGTGGAACCTATAATCAACAACAGTCCTTCTCCTGGTAGCATATGGATTTGTCTCTCTCCATAGCCTCAATCCCGAGTCTCTCCTGATCTTCATGTTCTCAGCCACAGGATGAGCATCATTGTGGTCTGGAATCTTGGGTTTGAGCTTTCTCAGGACTTGTCCTTCATCATCTTCATCAGCAGCAACTTCAGGCGCTGGGGTCTTGTTCTTCTCAGCAGCTGGTATACTCCTGGTATTCCTCTTAGGTGCACTCTTGGGCTTGGAGGCTGCTTTGGGTACTTATTTGGGCTTTGATGAAGTAGCCCCTGTCCTGATAGCATCATACATAAGCTTCTGGGCCTTAGGTGCTGGTGCAGCAACCTCTTCTTCCTCTTCCTCTACAGAATCTCTCATGATTGAGGATCTCCCAAGCACTCTAGCAGTGGTCTTTTTGATCCTCTCGTTCCTCTTCCTCCCTTCTGCAGTAGCCTCTTTGGGTTCAGATCCCAAAGGGACTTGAGTAGATGCTCTGGCCTTAGACATTGGAATTCTCTTTGTAGGAACCTTTTGCTTCATGCCTGGCTTGGTGGCAGCAGCAGTGCTATATTCCTTCTTAACCACTTTCTTCTTGGAAGTGGCCTCATCCTCAACTACCACATAGTCTTCATCCTCAGACTCTGAAGTTTTCTTCTTCCTTGTTCTGGTGGCAGCTTTGGGCAAGTTGCTGGGAGTGCTCCTGCTACCATCATCTGAACTGCTAGAGGGACTAGTGCCCTCACTCAGGTGAACCTGCTCCTCTGACCTGTTCTGGCTGTCACTCTGATCAGACATATTGCAAACGCTGACAGCAGACCCTGTGAATAGATATAGATGAGATAGAGTGGATGAGCATCACAAAATGCAGAGGTTTTTGCAAGAGAATGAGTCAAAAACTTTGTTTTAGTTTTCCACAGAAAGCATTTTGGATCAACCGATTTGTAAACTGGTGATACCGAAGTAGCTGTTGGAACCTAAACTAGTGAACTCAGTCAGACCGAGTCATAGTTCGGTGGCACCGAGACTGCTAGGGTTTCACAAAGTCCTGAACTCGGTCACACCAATTTGCAATTCTCGGTCAGACCAAAAATTACATGTGCAATGGCCTGAGCCGAATCGGTGGTACCGAGTTCCACAACTCGGTGGGTCCGAGATGGTTTCGGCGGAAACACCCTAAATTTTCAATTCAACTCTAATCTATGGAGTGTTTTGACTGGATAGAAGCGTTTCAATCATGCTAACAATCATAATGATAACAATGTGCTAGGAATCGGATGGGGATAGCACTGTGATCGAGTCCATACCCTAGTTCGGCGATGAACTCGCTACGGCGGCAACGGCGGGGAAGAATTCCGTTGACGGTGGTGGAGACCAGTGGCAGGAGGCAACTGGCGACGAGGAAGACGATCCGGAGACCCAGGAGGCAGAGCGAGCTATGCGCGGGTGAAGGGGTTTCGGAGAAATTTCCAAAATTTTGCCCGTGAGTATATATAGCCCGACCCTGTCGATGTGACCGAGTGGAACAACTCGGTGGAACCAAGATTCATAACTGCAAGCAGTTACTGAAACTCGGTGTGACCGAAAGGTTCAAATCGGTTGCACCAAGATTGAAAACCTAGATCGACTTAGTGATCTCGGTATGACCGAAATGGATGAACCGGTCAGACCGAAACGCACAAAGAAGTTTTGGAAGTTTAAGTCTATGACGAATTGGGGACTCCGAGTGCTCCTCACACAGAGTGGTTCGAATCTGACTTGATCAAATTTTGTGATGTAGCATGAATATAGTTTGAGACGAGAAAAGCATAGATAGCTAGAGGGGATTCTTAGGCATTCGTGTCCATCCACTTGGCAAAAGAAAAGAAAACCAATCAATCAAAACAACAAGTGGATGTCCTCGAATGAGTAAAATATGCAATCAACATGCTCACACAATAAAATGGCAATTGAAATATGTGGCAAAGCATGCACAACCAATTCTAGCATCTATCAAACAATTGGCGATGACTAGGTCATCTATATATGAGTATATTGACTTAGGAGTCAAATGATAACATTTGATCATAGGTCATACTCATCGTTTATGCAAAAGTGGGGTTACCACTTTTACATAAAGCATTTGTTGTGTTCACACCATTAGAGTTGCTTTAGCTCAATTCTTAGAGTAAAGCTCCCCCTAGATGTGAGATTCCCCCTAAGAGGGATGAACTAACCTTGGGTTTTCTCGATGATGACTTCATGTAGATGTTGAAGATGTGGATGCTCAATGTTGATGTAGATCATTTGGAGCTATCCATTGGAGTGAGTTGCACTTTCAATACCTACACAGGTTAGTCCCACAAGGAACAAACAAGGATATCCATAGACATAAAGTGATGCACACACAAGATGATGTCTATGAAAGCTTTTAGGTTACCTTTTCCCTTGTCTTACCAACAAGAGGGTTTGTGACTCCTTGAACTAGTGCAAGATGTGGAAGTTGATTGCACTTGTTCTTGCCAAGATGATAAGAGTGAAGTATGTTGGCGGAGTCACCCTCAAGACCTCTCTAGTTCTTCTTCTTCGGCATCCACACCATCTTGATGGGAATCCTCGGTGTTGTAGTTGTACTTGATGATGTTGAACTTGAAGTAGTCTTGGGAACCCACTTGACCAAGGCCTTAGGAGCTTCTTCAAATGCATCAATTTCCTCTTGAAGCTTGTCCTTTCCTTTTCGCTTGTGGTCTTGTGGTGGAAGATCATATTGAGCTTGTGTCCCTTTGAGAGAAGTAGGATCATACTTCTCTTGTTGAGGAACAAACTTCGTCTTGGGGTATTGATCTTCTTCCCACTCAACTCCATTGGCATTGAACTTTCATTCAAAACCAACACCTTGATTCTTCTGGTGCCTTCCTTGCTTGCGTACAATTTTCTCGATTGCTTACTTCCGGCAAGGCTCTTGTAAACACCTTTCTCTATAATTCCCTTCAATAAGCTATTTTCTTGCTCAAGTGTAACTTGGCTAAGAGAATCATTAGTGGAATCAAGAGAACTACTAGAAGCAACAATATTGGATTTAGCATGATTATTGTTACTACTAGAGGAAGAATCTTTCTTGTTCTTGTTACTAGACTTGACTTGAGGCATGTAAGTGGATAAGAGTAAACACTTGGCAATGCAAGAAGAACTTTTCTTGCGAAGATCATCATTGATTGCTTTTAAGAACTCATGCTCTTGCTCAAGGTTGAGCTTTTCAAAGCGCAATTTCTCATGAGTCCTTAAAAGTTCTCGATGATCTTCTAAGATAGTTTCATGAGCTAACTTAAGAGTGTTTAGTTCTTTAGTAAGAGACTCAATCTTCTCGTTATCATTGTCATTCGTTTTATCTTGATTAGCATGATTAATTGACGTTTCATCATAGTATTCATCACTAGAGTTGTCAACAAGTAAATCATCATCACCTAACAAGTCATCTTCATCACTATTGAAATCAACATACTCGGGTTGTGATACCTTTGGGCCTTTAGCCATGAAGCATGTTCCAACTCCTTCATTTGGTGAGTCAAATATGTCGTAGGAGTTGGTTGTCACAAGTGCTAGACCGGCAACACCTTCATCTTGAGTATATTCGGAGTCAGAGTGATAGCTTCTCTCGAAGTGGTTGTCCGTGTCGGAGCCGGATACCCATTCACCAACATGAGCTTGATGTCTTCGTTTTGTGTAGCTCCTTGATGACTTGTCCTTTCTTTCTGAATCCTTGCTTCTCCGTGAGGGTCTTCGTTCATAACGATCATCTCTACTCCTTCTTTCTCTAGATGGTGATTCTTCTCTTGTACTTCTTCTCTTGGGAGAATCTTCTCTTCTCTTGTAGGGGGCCGTACACTCATTGGAATAGTGTCTGGGCCTTCCACAATTGTAGCAATTTCGCTCTCGACTAGAAGATCTTTTGTCATTGTAGGACCTTGAATTGGAGCTTCTCTCTTTGCTTCTACTCTTGTAGAACTTGTTGAAGTTCTTCACCATTAAGCTCAATTCTTCATTGAAGGTTTGTTTCTCATTCGATGATGTGGGGGCTTCACATGAGGCTTTGTAAGCACCACTTGATTTGTTGTGAAGTTCCTCTTTATCCTTGAGTGACATCTCATGAGAAACAATTCTTCCGATGACTTCTGTTGGCTTGAGATCTTTGTAATTTGGCATCATTTGGATCAATGTGCAAACGGTATCATATTGTCCATCCAAGGCTCTTAGGATCTTCTTGATGATGAATCTATCAGTCATCTCTTCACTCCCTAAGCCGGCAATCTCATTTGTGATAAGAGCAAGCCTAGAGTATATTTCAGCGACACCTTCACCATCCTTCATTTTGAACTTGTCAAGTTGACTTTGAAGCACATCCAATTTGGATTCCTTGACGGAGTCGGTACCTTCGTGCATATCAATTAAAGTATCCCGAATTTCCTTTGCATTCTCAAGACGGCTGATTTTGTTGAATTCTTCGGGGCACAATCCGTTGAAGAGGATATCACAAGCTTGAGCGTTGTATTGCAGCATCTTCAACTCTTCCGCGGTGGCTTCACGGTTCGGTTCTTTCCCATCAAAGAATTCACCTTGCAAGCCAATACACACAATAGCCCAAACGGCAGGGTTATGTCCAAGAATATGCATTTTCATCTTATGCTTCCAACTAGCAAAATTAGTGCCATCAAAGTAAGGACCTCTACGGTGATAATTTCCCTCGCTAGACGCCATACTCTCCTAGGTTGTGAAACCAAGGCTATGATCACCAAAAGCTACGAAAATCAAAGCACATGGAGACCAAAGCTCTGATACCACTTGTAGGATCGAAAATATGTCTAGAGGGGGGTGATTAGACTACTTGACTAAATAAAAATCTAGCCTTTTCCCAATTTTAGTTCTTGGCAGATTTTAGCTATCTTAGCACAAGTCAAGCAATCTCCACACAATTCAAGCAAGCATGCAAAAGAGTATATGACCAGCGGAAAGTAAAGCATGCAACTTGCAAGAATGTAAAGGGAAGGGTTTGGAGGATTCAAACGCAATTGGAGACACGGATGTTTTTGCCGTGGTTCCGATAGGTGGTGCTATCGTACATCCACGTTGATGGAGACTTCAACCCACGAAGGGTAACGATTGCGCGAGTCCACGGAGGGCTCCACCCACGAAGGGTCCACGAAGAAGCAACCTTGTCTATTCCATCACGGCCGTCGCCCACGAAGGACTTGCCTCACTAGCGGTAGATCTTCACGAAGTAGGCGATCTCCTTGCCCTTACAAACTCCTTGGTTCAACTCCACAATCTTGTAGGAGGCTCCCAAGTGACACCTAGCCAATCTAGGAGACACCACTCTCCAAGAAGTAACAAATGGTGTGTTGATGATGAACTCCTTGCTCTTGTGCTTCAAATGATAGTCTCCCCAACACTCAACTCTCTCTCACAGGATTTGGATTTGGTGGAAAGAAGATTTGAGTGGAAAGCAACTTGGGGAAGGCTAGAGATCAAGATTCATATGGTTGGAATGGAATATCTTGACCTCAACACAAGTGTAGGTGGTTCTCTCTCAGAAAATGTGTATTGTAAGTGTAGGTATGTTCTGATGGCTCTCCCCGAATGAAGAGTGGGCGGAGGGGTATATATAGCCTCCACACAAAATCTAACCGTTACACACAATTTGCCAAACTCGGTGGGACCGAATGGTTAAACTCGATCGGACCGATTCAGCAAACCTAGTGACCGTTAGGATTTTCGGTGGGACTGAGACGCAACTCGGTAGGACCGATATGGTTAGGGTTAGGGCATAACGTAATCTCGGTGTGACCGATTACACAAACTCGGTGGGACCGGTTTTGGTAATAAGCTAACCAGAGAGTTGGTCAGGTAAACTCGGTGGGACCGATTCGCTCATCTCGGTGAGACCGAAATGTTACAAAAGGGAAACAGAGAGTTTACATTGCAATCTTGGTGGGACCGATCGCTCATCTCGATAAGACCGGAACGTTACGAAGGGAAACAGAGAGATTACAATCCCATCTCGGTGAGACCAAGATCCCTATCGGTGAGACCGATTTGCCTAGGGTTTGTGGCAGTGGATATGACATTTGAAACTCGGTGGCGCCGGATAGATAGAATCTGTGGGGCCGAGTTTGACTTTTGGTTTAGGTCATATGTGGATGTGGGAACGTAGTTGAGGGTTTTGGAGCATATCACTAAGCACTTTGAGAAAGCAAGCCATTAAGCAACACCTCATCCCTCCTTGATAGTATTGGCTTTTCCTATAGACTCAATGTGATCTTGGATCACTAAAATATAAAATGTAGAGTCTTGATCTTGAAGCTTGAGCCAAACTTTTTGTCCTTAGAATTTTGAGGGATCCACTTTCCTCATCCATGTCATGCCATTCATTGAGCTTTTCCTGAAATATTAATCTTGGAATAATGTTAGCTCAATGAGCTATATGTTGTTTTTTTTGACAGAAAGACTGTAAGGGAACCCCCTACAGTATAATTGGTGCAACAAACCCAAATTGCAAGTACCATGCCTTGAACCTGGCTGGGTGGGAAGGCATCAACCCCTCCCCACCACTAGGCCATGCCTTAGTCTGCAATGAGCTATATGTTGTTTGGAATTACCAAAAACCCCAGGGATAGTTGCACTTTCAGTGAGCCCTTACGCGGATCGCGTACTGGTTTATGTGCGGCGTCGTTTGCCGCTTTATGTTGGCTATGAGGTCGTCTATCCGACTGGATGGCCGTTTTATTTTTTAATTGTGGAGGATCTAAGGCCTCCTCATCAAATTCAGGTAGCAACTTGCGCTTCGGATAGCTCTTGGTGTGGCGATTACGGCCATACTTCGCTGCAGTGTTGAGTACTTCACTCCGTTTGATGTTGAGTGTGTCTTGTGCAGCCTTGAGCCTTTGCTTTTGTTTTTTCAGGCTCCTTGCCATAGCGACAAGCCTTTGTTGGGTGTTATGTTGCTCCCGGCGCCTGTCCGGTGTGGTGTCGTCCAGACTGTTATCTTCGACGGAGCCGGGTTGTTCGGTTTGATTCCCCGTGTTGCCCTGGTCGGGCGATGGTTCACCCTGCTCTATCGTTGGGTCCATATGAATGTTATTTCTGCCGAGGCGGGATTTGGAGCGGCGTCTACACTGCCGCTTTGACTGCTTCTCGAGGGAACAACCCTTCACTGCGTCCTTCCGTTCCTCGTCATTGTTTTCTTTGGGTGTGTCCACCATGTATACCTCATGTGACGAAATGGGCGTCCAGTGCCCTGTGGGCAGTGGTTCCTCTTCACCTCCCGCATCGTTGTCCATACCGTCGATGTCTTCGGAGTCGAAGTCGAGCATGTCGGTTAAGTCATCGACAGTGGCTACTAAGTGGGTGGTGGGTGGGCGGCGAATTTCTTCGTCATCCGCGTCCCAATCCTGCCGGACATAGTTCAGCCAGGACCCTCCTGACAAGGAGAGAGACCTTAATGAGTTCAGTATGTCGCCGAAGGGCGAGTGCTGAAAAATATCCATGGAGGTGAACTCCATGATCGGCGCCCAATCGGATTCGACAGGAACATGCGCAGGCGGTTTGGAGTCTGTGGCTGGAGAAGGATCCGGCAGTTTGGAAACACAGCTCTCGTGAAGGGTAAGGTCGATATTCGGCTCGATCGCCGCTGAGGATACGGCCTCTGTGGCGGGGTCTATCCACCCATCCATGGATGGCACAACTGGCTCCGAATTGAGGGTCTGAGCGGCTGCCGGTGCGATTTCTTGAACACTGTCTGATGGTAGAGCTAAATCGTACTCATCGTGACCGCGCGGCGCACAAGGTAGGGGCTCGAATCCATCGAAGATCAAGTCTCCGCAGATATCGGCCGTGTAGTTTAAGCTTCCAAACCTGACCTGGTGGCCAGGGGCATAACTTTCGATTTGCTCCAGATGGCCAAACGAGTTGGCCCGTAGTGCGAAGCCGCCGAACACAAAGATCTGTCCGGGGAGAAAAGTCTCACCCTGGAATGCATCGCTATCGATGATCGTAGGAGCCATCAAGCCTAACAACGACAACACAGAGGAACTCTCAATGAAAGCACCAATGTCGGTGTCAAAACCGGCGGATCTCGGGTAGGGGGTCCCGAACTGTGCGTCTAAGGCGGATGGTAACAGGAGGCAGGGGACATGATGTTTTACCCAGGTTCGGGCCCTCTTAATGGAGGTAAAACCCTACGCCCTGCTTGATTTATTCTCGATGATATGAGTATTACAAGAGTTGATCTACCACGAGATCGGAGAGGCTACACCCTAGAAGCTAGCCTATGGTATGATTGTATGTTGTCCTACGGACTAAAACCCTCCGGTTTATATAGACACCGGAGGGGGCTAGGGTTACACAAGGTCGGTTACAAAGGAGGAGATATCCATATCCGTACTACCTAGCTTTCCTTCCACGCCAAGTAGAGTCCCATCCGGACACGGGACAAAGTCTTCAATCTTGTATCTTCATAGTCCAACGGTCCGGCCAAAGGATATAGTCTGGCTGTCCGGAGACCCCCTAATCCAGGACTCCCTCAACGCCCCTATGGTTGTTTCACAAATATACCCCAGGCTTAACTTGCCAGGGGATCGATACGGGAACAAATGAGTTGCCAACAAAGTCCAAAGAGCTTTTACAGCGTACTTCGGCGTCGCGAGTTTGGCCTTATATGCATCAGCTCCGAATCATATCTTGGGTCAATAGTTGGGTTGCCCGGCTCCTGTGCTTGCTATCCTACTTCCACTCTATCGGCTAGGGTAGTAAAGGAAGAACTACTGCGATTGTGCTTCCGGTTCACCTGGCTCAGCACCTCAGTAGAGAAAGCTGAAAACTGACTGTCATGATGCGGTGAGAGCTGGTCAACCACTTGATGACTTATTGAAATCTCTAGCGATTCCTCCTTGTCACACGAAGGACCTCTTTCCGGTCAAATATGTAAACGCGTCGAAAGAATAAGCCGCGTACATACCAGGGGCTATGTCGTAGACCCACCATAAAACTCCTATGGCTAAGTGAAAGTGTTAACGCCCTATAGTCTGGTTGCCTGGTTCGCCGCTTTGATACCTCCTTCACGGACCAAGACGTTGGGTCAAGAGTGATCAAATGCTTTTCCGAACACCCCCGTACTTCCTATGAGGGGGATGAAGCCAACGACTGGAAAACTTTCAGGTTATATTAAAACGGCCACACAGGAGGAACACAAACTTTCGAGCAACATAAAAACAGATTAACTATAAAATTGTCTCGTACAATTATCATACACCTCACTCGAACATTATGTCTTTCGAGCATTGACCCTCTATCAAGCGGGCGGCCACTAGGACATCTTGAAAATAATGCTCCGGCCCGTGGCGGTCCTTGCCCTTGGGTGGACTCTTCCCCGCAACATCAGTGGCCTTCATCTTCCCCCAGAATGTCTTGACTCGGGCAAAGGCCATCCGTGCACCCTTGATGCACACTGACCGCTTCACAGCGTCAATACGTGGCACCGCGTCAACAAGCCGCTGTACCAAGCCGAAGTATCTATTCGGAACAGGCTCAGTTGGCCATAACGGGATTATGACGTTCATCATGGCAGCGCCGAATATCCTATGAAGCTCGGCCCACTGGGACATCTGCTCATTCAGAAATGGGGGGCGCTTCGACGCGCCGAATTGTGACCAGAAAAGCTTCTCCGTTGCATACCCCTCTCGCGCCTGGTAAAACTGCACCGCATCAGAAAAACTCTTCGGCAAGTCTAAAAACTCGTCCGGAGAACTCCACAATTGGTTAAGCTGAGCATAGTTCGGATCGCCGAACTTAGTCTGTAGCAAAAAGGGCTTACCAGCCGCAATCTCCCCAGCTTGCCGGATCTCCTCACGGGCTGCTCTGGATTCAGACCGCGCTTCTCTCACCTCGTGTAAGGCCTTGTCAAGTTCAGCCGTTTTGGCTTCATTATCCTTCTCAAGGAGTTCACAGCGGCTAGCAGCATTTTTTAGTTTGAACTCCATCGCAGATATCTTCTCCTCGTCTTGACGCCGAGCAGCTCGTTCGGCTTTTAACTCAGCCGATGCCTTTTTGGCAGCTGCATTACTACACCGGGCCTGCTTCTTGGCCCAGGCCAGCTCCGCCTTAAGAATTTCAATGGCGGCAGCACCATCTGCAGCCATGCATATTACAGTATATAACTTTCAGCATCATGCTTATATCACAACAATGTATGTGAAGGGACTGCTCCGAATACATACCTTGCGATTCGACAAGATGCATATTGATTAACGCAATGTCATCCCCGACCATATCAAGCTTCCGTTGCAGCTCGGCAATATCCGTAGTCTGGGAAGTAGCCAGGGGGCAAGCAGCCTGCGTTCAAGTTAATCAGATTAGTCCTTGAATATTTCTTCTTGATCCTCCGTTGACCTCCCAAGGGAAGCTGAAAGTGCAACTATCCCTAGGTGGTTTTGGTAATTCCTAACAACATATAGCTCATTGAACTAATGCTATTCCAAGATTAATATTTCAGGAAAAGCTCAATGAATGGCATGGCATGGATGAGGAAAGTGGACCCCTCAAAATACTAAGGACAAAAAGATTGGCTCAAGACTCTACATTTTATATTTTAGTGATCCAAGATCACATTGAGTCTATAGGAAAAGCCAATACTATCAAGGAGGGATGAGGTGTTGCTTGATGAGGTTCTTGCTTCATAAGTGCTTAGTGATATGCTCCAAAACCCTCAACTACCTTCCCACATCCACATATGACCTAAACCAAAAGTCAACCTTGGCCCCACCGATTCTTTCTATCCGGCGCCACCGAGTTCAGATGTCATAGCCACTGCCACAAACCCTAGGCAAATCGGTCTCACCGATAGGATCTCGATCACACCGAGATGGGGTTGTAATCTCTCTGTTTCCCTTCATCACGTTTCGGTCCTACCGAGATGAGCGATCGGTCCCATCGAGATTGCAATGTAAACTCTCTGTTTCCCTTTTGTAACATTTCGGTCCCACCGAAATGAGCGATCGGTCTCACCGAGTTTACCTGACCAACTCTCTGGTTAGCTTATTACCAAAATCGGTCCCACCGAGTTTGTGTAATCGGTCACACCGAGATTACGTTATGCCCTAACCCTAACCATATCGGTCTGACTGAGTTGCAACTCAGTCCCACCGAAAATCCTAACGGTCATTAGGTTTGCTAAATCGGTCCGACCGAGTTTCTCAATTCGGTCTCACCGAGATTGGTAAATTGTGTGAAATGGTTAGTTTTTGTGTGGAGGCTATATATACCCCTCCACCCACTCTTCATTCATGGAGAGAGCCATCAGAACATACATACACTTCCAATACACATTTTCTGAGAGAGAACCACCTACTCATGTGTTGAGGCCAAGATATTCCATTCCCACCATATGAATCTTGATCTCTAGCCTTCCCAAGTTGCTTCCCACTCAAATCTTCTTTCCACCAAATCCATATCTTGTGAGAGAGAGTTGAGTGTTAGGGAGACTATCATTTGAAGCACAAGAGCAAGGAGTTCATCAACAACACACCATCTGTTAATTCTTGGAGAGCGGTGTCTCCTAGATTGGCTAGGTGTCACTTGAGAGCCTCCGACAAAGATTGTGGAGTTGAACCAAGGAGTTTGTAAGGGCAAGGAGATCGCCTACTTCGTGAAGATCTACCGCTAGTGAGGCAAGTCCTTCGTGGGCGATGGCCATGATGGGATAGACAAGGTTGCTTCTTCGTGGACCCTTCGTGGGTGGAACCCTCCGTGGACTCGCGCAACCGTTACCCTTCGTGGGTTGAAGTCTCCATCAACGTGGATGTACGATAGCACCACGTATCGGAACCACGACAAAAACATCCGTGTCTCCAATTGCGTTTGAATTCTCCAAACCCTTCCCTTTACATTCTTGCAAGTTGCATGCTTTACTTTCCGCTACTCATAGACTCTTTGCATGCTTGCTTGAATTGTGTTAAGATTGCTTGACTTGTGCTAAGATAGCTAAAATCTGCCAAAGACTAAAATTGGGAAAAGGATAGATTTTTAATTGGTCAAGTTGTCTAATCACCCCCCCTCTAGACATACTTTTGATCCTACAGAAGCCAACCCAAGTCTCAGGGGCTACTATCTATACACAGGTGTATTTTGCGAATAAAACACAATTGCACATATTACAGTACAAACCTCGAAGCCTCTTAGTAGGCTCGCAAAGGCCTCATCCAATCCGCTCTTATCAAACTGGACCTTTTCAACCACCGTGCCTATCAAGGTATGATGTTCCTCCAAGACGGACGCCTGCTGCAGCATGTTCGTCAAGATATTCGGCACCTCTGGGTCTCCGGAGGCTGCCGTAGGAGTACGGCCACCCTTTGAAGGGATCCGTTCATTTGTATCCGGTTGTATACCGGATTGTTCGGGACCCTCATTGTTGTTCCCTGGACCCTGGGCCACCGAAATATCACCTTCGGGTAATGTCTTCATCATCCCTTGCACCACTTGTTGGTCAGGAAGACCCTCCGCGACGACACCTCGAAGTCGTCCGCCCTATTGGACGGAGAGGCCGGTGGGGGTGTCTCGCTTTCCATCATCTCTGGGAGAAGGTCCCCCAAGGAAGAGGATTGTTGAGGAAGACTGCATACTGAGCTGCAAAAAATATATATTCCAGGCATTATAAGAAAAGAACGGGACATGTTTAAAACAGCCTTGTTCACTTACGATTTGGCCTGAGGCTTGTCCTCGTCATGAGACTGCACTTCGACGTCCTCCAAGCCCGAGCCACCCACCTGAGGCATCTTGCCTCGCTTAGGAGCCTGCTTCTCCCAATCTTCGGACGTGACTCTTTTCTTCCTAGGAGGGAAGGAGACAGTGGCCCCCCTACACTTTTGTCTTCGGATGAGGGGATTTTGATTCCTCCAGACACAAAGTCCAATGCACCCTTGGAATAGGGGCCATCTTTGGTCCTCTCACTCTCCGCCTCTCCCTCCTTCACATGCATCTGGTATGGTGCCAGGGCCAACATCCTTGTTAGAGCAAGATTCGCTGGGCCCTCGGGCAGAGGGGCCGAACACATAATTAGTTCTGCCTTCTTTATCCATCCCTGGAAGAAGATAGCTTCCTTAGTACTCCCTCTGTCCCAAATTTCTTGTCTTGGATTTGTCTAGATACGGATGTATCTAATACTAAAATGTGACTTGATACATCTGTATCTAGACAAATCTAAGACAAGAATTTTGGGACGGAGGGAGTACCATATTATGGTATGCATAATTACAAAGTGTTTGGGGGCCAAGTGCTTACTGGGGTATCTGGACGGTTGCAGTTAAGGCCAGCGGCCTCGGTAGTGTCCGGCCAATGTTTCCGCTTCCTGAAAAATAACTTCCACATCCCTTCGTGTGTGGTGCCGAAGAAGTGTTGGAGGGTTTGTGGTCCTTCTGGATTAAGCTCCCACATGCGGCGAGACCTGCGCTGGCATGGCAGGATTCGGCGAACTAACATCACTTGGATCACGTTGACAAGATCAACGTCTCTCTCGAGGAGGGTTCGGATGCGGCTCTGTAAAGTCTGCACTTCATCAACTGATCCCCAGTCTAGCCCCTTGTTGACCCATGATGCAAGCTATAACGGTGGGCCAGGACGGAATGTGGGTGGAGCTACCCACTTGGTGCTGTGGGGCTCCGTAACGTAAAACCACTCCCGCTGCCAGTGATTGGAAGTTTCGGTAAAAGAAATTTTTGGCTAAGGAGTGCTAGGGAGTTGGCTGATCATAGCACCGCCACACTCCACATGTTCCCCGTTGACTACCTTCGGCTTCACATTGAAGGTCTTGAGCCATAAGCCAAAGTGTGGGGGGGGGGTTCGGAGGAAGGCCTCGCATGTAACGATAAACGCCGAGACGTGGAGGATAGAGTCCGGGCCTAGGTCATGAAAATCTAGTCCGTAATAAAACATTAACCCCCGGACGAAGGGGTGAAGAGCAAACCCTAGCCCCCGGAGGAAGTGGGAGATGAATACGACCCTCTCACCAGATCTGGGGGTCAAAATAACCTGTCCTTGAGCAGGAAGCCTGTGGTGGACCTCCGCGGTCAAATATCTGGCTGCCCGAAGCTTTGCGATACCCCCCTCTGTAATGGAGGAAGCCACCCATCGGCCTTGAAAGCTGGGTCCGGACATGATGGGGAGGCTTGAAACAATGAAGTCGTACCTTGGGTGCTAGATCTCGAGGTTGGGAAGGCTGAGGAGAGGTTTGGCATAAAAGGACAGCCCTTGGTTCCTTTATAAAGGCCGCGGGTATTGAACGCCTCCTCCTAATCCTAAGAACCTGCCTATTCCTAAGGAATCTTTCCCACGGGACGGTTGGGTTACCCATGCTCGTATTGATGAAAACCCCGCAATAAGGGGACACGATCTCTGCTTTGATAAGACGTGCCAATAAAAACCACGCCTCGAAACATGGAACAGCGGGACGGGAAACGGTTCGAAATAATGACCGGGAAGCATGACGTCACATTACTAAAATTGACAGCAGATTGGATTCATGGAATACTATACTCTCTATGACTATGTGTTGCAGATCCGGACATGTTTGTTTCATCCAAAGACTGTTTTGGAGTTCGGAAGGAGGAACCCGCCTTGCAATGCCGAAGACAGAACTACGCGCCAGATATCTTGTCATTGAAGCCAGGTTCAGGGGCTACTGAGGGAGTCCTGGACTAAGGGGTCCTCGGGCGTTCGGCCTATTAGCCATGGGCCGGATTGATGGGCTGTGAAGATGCGAAGACCGAAGACTATACCCATGTCCGGATGGGACTCTCCTTGGTGTGGAAGGCAAGCTTGGCGACTAGATATGTAGATTCCTTTCTTTGTAACCAACCTTGTGTAACCCTAGATCCTCCCGGTGTCTATATAAACTGGAGGACTTAGTTCGGATAGGGCAGACTCATTATCATAGCCATACAAGCTAGACCTCTAGGGTTTAGCCATTACGATCTCGAGGTAGATCAACTCTTGTAATACTCATATTCATCAATATCAATCAAGCAGGACATGGGGTATTACCTCCATAGAGAGGGCCCGAACCTGGGTAAACATCGTGTCCCTTGTCTCCTATTACCATCGACCTTAGACGCACAGTTCGGGACCCCCTACCCGAGATCCACCGGTTTTGACACCGACAACGAGACTACCCCCTCCACTTCATCCACACACAAAGTCTAATTGAACTCCCAATCAAAGGAAGAGCTTATACCTGGAGCAATATGCAGCTTGACCCCCTCCTAGAACAAACTGATTGGTTTTTTACAAGCAACAACTGGACTTCAACTTACCCTAAAACTCTAATTAAACCACTCGGTCGCCGGTATCTGATCATATTCCTTGTGTTGTAAGCATTGAGACTTCCATCCCCCGGTCGAAAATCTTCAGATTTGAATCATATTGGGTGCAACACCCTGGTTTTCTAGAAACGGTCAGTAAATCTTGGTCCAAACCTGTTCGCTCTGAAAACATGGCACTGTACTATCTCGCAAGTTTAAGTTATTGAGGCATGATCTTAAGACCTGGAGCAAAGGTATCTCCAAACTCTCCATTGCTATTGAAAACTCAAATAGAGCACTTTTTGAAATTGATGAACTCGAATATAAAAGACGTCTCACCACTCCAGAGGCCAACTTTTGTCGCATACTTAAAAACATATCTTAAGGCTTCTTGCCTACCAGAAAGAATACTGGAGACGAAGATGCACCATTCGTTGGGTCAAATTTGGTGATGAGCAACCTAAGTTTTTTCAAGCAATGGCTTCAGAGAGGTGTAGATGAAATAATATTGCCTCACTGACCACAGAAGAGGGTTACTGTGTAGAAGATCATGCATGGAAAGAGGCGGTTATTTTCCAAGCCTTCAAAAACGCCTTGGCTCTTCTGCAAAACATGAGATGAAGTTTGATCTAGCCAGAATCATCAAACGGGTAGAGGATCTAGATCAACTTACGGTACCTTTCACACACCAAGAAATAGACGATGTGATAAAATATATGCCGACTGATCGAGTGCCCGGGCCGGATGGCTTCACTGGACATTTTCTAAAAACTTATTGGCACGTGATCAAAGAGGACTTATACAACTTATGCAATCAATTCCGTGCTGGCAATTTGAACCTTGAGAGCATCAATGAGAGTTTCATTACATTTATACCAAAAATTAATGCACGAACTTCAGTCAATGATTTCAGACCCATCATGCTACTTAACTATTGTCTCAAGATGATTACAAAGTTACTTGCCAATCGACTACAAAGACTTATACTGAAGATTGTGCATCGAAATCAATATGGGTTTTTGAAAGGTCGATCGATCCAGGACTGTCTGGCATGGGCATTTGAATATATCTATCAATGCAAAGCTTCGAAAAAACCAATAGTCCTACTTAAGCTGGATTTCGCCAAAGCGTTTGATATAATTGAACATGATGCCATGTTAGATATAATGCAACACATGGGGTTTAAGATAAATGGCTAGACTGGATCAGGCCATTTTATCATCTGGCAAATCTTCAGTTCTATTAAATGGTGTGCCCGACCAACAGTTTCATTGCAAAAGTGGAGTGCGCCAAGGAGATCCATTATCTCCATTAATTTTTGTGCTGGCAGCCAATTTACTACAAGCCGTCATCAATGATGCTTTTATTCAGGGTGCAATTCAGTTGCCTTTCCCATGCACCACACAAAAAGATTATCCGATCATTCAATATGACGACGACACAATGATAACCCACAAGTATAGGGGATCGCAACAGTTTTCGATAAGTAAGAGTGTCGAACCCAACGAGGATCTAAAGGTAGAACAAATATTCCCTCAAGTTCTATCGACCACGGATACAACTCTACGCACGCTTAACGTTTGCTTTACCTAGAACAAGTATGAAACTAGAAGTACTTTGTAGGTGTTTTTGGATAGGTTTGCAAGATAATAAAGAGCACGTAAATAAAAGCTAGGGGCTGTTTAGATAAAGAAGCAATAAAGTTAGTATAGTGAGTGTGGAAAAGTGGTGATAGGAGTTGCAAAATTATCCCTAAGCAATTGACTACTTTACTAGACCGATAGCAAGTTTTATGTGGGAGAGGCCACTGCTAGCATGTCATCCCTAACTTGGAATTCTATGCACTTATGATTGGAACTATTAGCAAGCATCTGCAACTACTAAAGTTCATTAAGGTAATACCCAACCATAGCATTAAGATATATTGGTCCCCCTTTAATCCCGTATGCATCAATTTCTATGCTAGGCTGAAGTTTCTGTCACTCTTGCCCTCCAATACATAGTCCTATCAACATACAACTAACCCTATGGTGTAATCCATGCGCGCACTCATATGATGGGCACCAAAGGACAACAACATAACCACAAGCAAATTAAATCAATCATAGTAATTCATCAACCACCGATAGGCAACAAAAATCTACTCAGACATCATAGGATGGCAACACATCATTGGATAATAATATGAAGCATAAAGCACCATGTTCAAGTAGAGAGTACAGTGGGCTGCGGAAGAGTGGACCGCTGTAGATAGGGGGGAAGGTGATGGTGGTGAAGATGGCGGAGGTGTTGGTGTAGATTGTGGTGATGATGATGGCCCCCGACGGTGTTCCGGCGCCACCAGAAGCGAGGGGGAGAGCCCCCCCCCTTCTTCTTCCTCTTCCTTGACCTTATCCCTAGGTGGGAGAAGGGTTTCCCCTCTGGTCCATGGCCTCCATGGAGGCGGAGGGGCGAGAGCCCCTCCGAGATTGGATCTGTCTCTCTGTCTCTCTCTGTTTCTGCATTCTCGGATTCTGCCCTTTCACCATTTCTTAAATTCCCGGAGATCCGTAACTCCGATTGGGATGAAATTTTAACACGATCTCTATCCGGATATTATCTTTCTTGCGGAGAAAGAAGGGAATCAACTGCCTTACGGGGTGGCCAACGGGGCCTAGGGCGTGCCTGACCCCCTGGGGCGCGCCCCCTGCCTCATGGCCCCCTCGGGCATCCTCTCGCGTTGATTTTTCTTCCCAAAAGTCACATGTATTCCAAAACAATTTCCGTCAGTTTTTATCCCGTTTGGACTTTTTTTGATATGGATTTACTGCAAAACAAAAAACATGCAACAAACAAGAACTGGCACTGGGCACTGGATCAATATGTTAGTCCCAAAAATAGTATAAAGAGTTGCCAAAAGTATATGAAAGTTGTAGAATATTGGCACGGAACAATCAAAAATTATAGATACAACAAAGACTTATCAGCATCCGCAAGCTTAATTCCTGCTCGTCCTCGAATAGGTGAATGATAAAAAATATAATTTTTGATTTGGAATGCTACCTAGCATAATCTTGATCACATATCTAATCATGGCATGAATAACACACGAGTGATTCAAAGCAATAGTCTATCATTTGACATTAATAAAATAATACTTCAAGCATACTAACCAAGCAATTATGTCTTATCAAAATAACATGGCCAAAGAAAGCTCATCCCTACAAAATCATATAGTGTGGCTATGCTCCATCTTCACCACACAAATCATTCAAATCATGCACAACCCCGATGACAAGCCGAGCAATTGGTTCATACTTTTTAACGTGCTTCAGCTTTTTCAACCCTCACGCAATACATGAGCGCAAGCCATGGACATAGCACTATGGGTGGAATAGAATATGATGATGGAGGTTGTGTGGAGAAGACAAAAAGGAAGAAAGCCTCACATCGACGCGGCTAATCAACGGGCTATGGAGATGCCCATCAATTGATGTCAATTGCGAGGAGTAGGGATTGGCATGCAACGGATGCACTAAGAGCTATAAGTGTATGAAAGCTCAAACTGGAAACTAAGTGGGTGTGCATCCAACTTGCTTGCTCATGAAGACCTCGGGCATTTGAGGAAGCCCATCATAGGAATATACAAGCCAAGTTCTATAATGAAAATTCCCACTAGTATATGAAAGTGATAATTCAAGAGACTCTCTATATGAAGAACATGGTGCTACTTTGAAGCACAAGTGTGGTAAAAGGATAGTAACATTGCCCCTTCTCTCTTTTTCTCTAATTTTTTTTCTTTTTTTGGGACTTCCTTTTTTTGTCCTTTCTCTTTTTTTCTTTCCTTTTCGTTCGGAGTCTCATCCCGACTTGTGGGGGAATCATAGTCTCCATCATCCTTTCCTCACTGGGGCAATGCTCCAATAATGATGATCATCACACTTTTATTTACTTACAACTCAATATTACAACTCGATACTAGAACAAAGATATGACTCTATATGAATGCCTCCGGCAGTGTACCGTGATGTGCAATGATCTAGCATAGCAATGACATCAAAAAATGGACAAGCCATGAAAACATCATGCTAGCTATCTTACGATCATGCAAAGCAATATGACAATAAATGCTCAAGTCATGTATATGATGATGATGGAAGTTGCATGGCAATATATCTCGGAATGGCTATGGAAATGCCATAGTAGGTAGGTATGGTGGCTGTTTTGAGGAAGATATAAGGACACTTATGTGTGATAGAGTGTATCGTATCACGGGGTTTGGATGCACTGGCGAAGTTTGCACCAACTCTCGAGGTGAGAAAGGGCAATGCACGGTACCGAAGAGGCTAGCAATGATGGAAGGGTGAGAGTGCGTATAATCCATGGACTCAACATTAGTCATAAAGAACTCACATACTTATTGCAAAATTTTATTAGCCCTCAAAGAAAAGTACTACTACGCATGCCCCTAGGGGGATAGATTGGTAGGAAAAGACCATCGCTCGTCCCCGACCGCCACTCATAAGGAAGACAATCAATAAGTACCTCATGCCCCAACTTCGTTACATAACGGTTCACCATATGTGCATGCTATGGGACTTGCAAACCTCAACACAAGTATTTCTCAATTTTACAATTACTCAACTATCACGACTCTAATATCACCACCTTTATATCGCAAAACTATTGCAAGGAATCAAACATATCATATTCAGTGATCTACAAGTTTTATGTAGGAGTTTATGACTAACCATGTGAATGACCAATTCCTGTCAACTCTCTAAATAGATATAAGTGAAGCAAGAGAGTTTAATTCTTTCTACAAAGGATATTCCCAAGCTCTAACAAATATAAGTTAAGCAAAAGAGCATTATACAAATGGCGGTTTTCTATGTGAAGAGAAACAGGCAATCCAAACTTCAAATGATATAAGCGAAGCACATGAAGCATTCTATAAAGCCATACTCAAAAGATTTAAGTGAAGTGCAAAGAGCATTCTATAAATCAACCAAGGACTATCTCATACTAGCATGGTGCATAAAATGAAAATGAAAACTAAATGCAAAAGACGCTCCAAGATTTGCACATATCGCATGAACGAAACGAATCCGAAAACATACCGATACTTGTTTAAGAAAGAGGGGATGCCTTCCGGGGCATACACAAGCTTAGACGCTTGAGTCTCCTTGAATATTTACTTGGGGTGCCTCGGGCATCCCCAAGCTTGAGCTCTTGCCAATCCTCCTTCTTCTCACATCGAGACCTCCTCGATCTTCGAACACTTCGTCCACACAAAACTCAACAGAAAACTCGGTAAGATCCGTTAGTATAATAAAGCAAATAACTACTCTAAGTACTGTTGAAAACCTATTCATATTTTGTTTTTTTTCATTGTAGCTATTATAATATAACTTTTCCATGGCTTAATCCACTGATATAAATCTATAGTTTCATCAAAACAAGCAAACTATGCATCAAAAACAGAATCTGTCTAAAACAGAACAGTCTGTAATAATCTGAACATGCACCATACCTCTGGTACTCCAAAACAATTAGGAAAAATAAACAATTTGTATAGAAAGACAATGCAAAACGTTTCATAACCATTTGACGTTCCAGTTAAAAATGTAAAGTCGCGCACTACAGCCAAAGTTTCTGTCCTGCATCTTACAAACCAAGAAGCAATCTAAAACATCCTAAAGGCAAACCTTGGCACATTATTTTTATTTTTAAACCTTATAAGAGCACACAACAGAAATAAATCACTCTCTAAAACTTCCGGGTTGTCTCTCTGGCAGCGCTTTCTTTAAAGCCATTAAGCTAGGCAAATAGTGCTCAAGTAATGGATCCACCCGGATCCCAAGGTATATCAAAGCCAATTTGAATTAGCAATGATTTGGCATTTAGTAGTGAGCATAAAGCAACATATATCAAGCAATGACGAAGTCTAACTCTCTTCCTATGCATCGGCATGTCATAAAAGAACAATTCATGCACACAAAGTAAAGGCCAATGCATAGTATAAACAGTTTCTTGCAATTTTATCATGTCAGAAACATAGAGAGGTGGAGATATAGTTCCTCTCTCATAATAATTGAAAGTAGGAGCAGAAAGCACATGCATACTATATCTATCAAAATCATCATGCGTAGTAGTAAAACGCAACCCATCAATATAACCCTTAATAAGGGCAAACTTCTCCGATATAGTGTAGTCGGGAGAATCCAAAAATATAATAGGACTATCATGTGTGGGTGAAATAGAAACAATTTCATGTTTAACATAAGGAACTATAGCAAGTTCATCTCCATATGCATAATTCATATTGGCATCTTGGCCACAAGCATAGCAAGCATCATCAAAAAGGGATATTTCAAAATAATCAGCGGGATCATAACAATCATCATAGCAATCATCCTTCGGTAAGCACGAAGGGAAATTAAACATTGTATGGGATAAAGAGTTACTCTCATTAGATGGTGGGCATGGGTGATCAATCCGCTCTTCCTCCTTTTGTTCTTCGCTCTCCTCCTCATCTTTTTCATCCAATGAGCTAATAGTTTCATCAATTTCTTCTTCCATGGACTCCTGCAAAATATTAGTCTCTTCTTGGACAGCGGAGGAGTCCTCAGTAGCATCATACTTTCCAATCAAAGAAGCAATTTCATAAGCACCCTTAAAAGCAACAAATTCTTCAATTTGTTGAACATCATAGTAATTATAAACACCCTTAGCATACGAAGATACGATTCCATTATCACTAAACTTACATTGGTAGGGAAGGTGTTTCTTAGGGTCTTCAGAACAACAAGTAAAATCATAAATTTCACATAAATTCCAAGCATAGCATTGCAAACGACGAATTTGATCCAATAAAAGTTTCCCTTTTTGAGATAAGCGGTGTCACACATAACAAGCATGCTCATCTAAAGATTTGCCCTCAACTAAGCTAGTTGGGGTTTCAGCACGAGCACATAGGGATCGAAGATGATCCAGGTAAAAAGCTTCAGGAGTGTGATAGATTTTGAGTGGTTCTTCAACCATTGGTGTAGCAGGTACACCTAATTTTTGGGGTATTTTGCGTTTCCTACCCATAAATAAAGATAGAAAACAACTTAGAACATAAAATAAAAATTACTTAGTGATAAAGCAAACAAGCACACACGAGAATATTCACGACACGCTATTGCTCCCCGGCAAGGGCGCCAGAAAAAGGTCTTGATAACCCACAAGTATAGGGGATCGCAACAGTTTTCCATAAGTAAGAGTGCCGAATCAAACGAGGAGCTAAAGGTAGAACAAATATTCCCTCAAGTTCTATCGATCACTGATACAATTCTACGCAAACTTAACGTTTGCTTTACCTAGAACAAGTATGAAACTAGAAGTACTTTGTAGGTGTTTTTGGATAGGTTTGCAAGATAATAAAGAGCACGTAAATAAAAGCTAGGGGCTGTTTGGATAAAGAAGCAATAAAGTTAGTATAGCGAGTGTGGAAAAGTGGTGATAGGAGTTGCGAAATTGTCCCTAAGCAATTGACTACTTTACTAGACCGATAGCGAGTTTTATGTGGGAGAGGCCACTGCTAGCATGTCATCCCTGACTTGGAATTCTATGCACTTATGATTGGAACTATTAGCAAGCATCCGCAACTACTAACGTTCATTAAGGTAAAACCCAACCATAGCATTAAGATATATTGGTCGCCCTTTAATCCCTTATGCATCAATTTCTATGCTAGGCTGAAGTTTATGTCACTCTTGCCCTCCAATACATAGTCCTATCAACATACAACTAACCCTATGGTGTGATCCACGCGCGCGCTGAAAGGACATGCGGTGCCCCCATGTGTGGTTTTGGTAATTGATGACAATCTCTATGGACTAACGGTTGCCTTGAGTTATATTTGAAGCATTTGTCCATAGGATTGTCTTGAAGTCCATGTGTTGGTTTCAAGGAATTTATGAGATGGCTAAAGTGCTTTTCAAGGAATTTTCCAAAGATTGGTCATGTGTGAGTTGAGATGGCCAAAGTGCTTTTCAAGGAATTATCCAAAGATTGGTCACGTGTGAGTTGAGCTTATTGCAAGCATGTCTTGAAGAAGAAGATTGTGTGATCATTCATGGTTACCTTCAAGACATCATCCAAATGAGAGTTGGAAAGATTCAATGTTGATCAAGACTAAGTCAAGAGTGAATCAAGTTGATCAACTCACAAAAGCGTAGAAGAAGTACCGAGAGGGATCTAGTGATCCCATGGTATGGTAAGCATTGTCCATTATGCTTTGTGTACTAACCGATGGTCTACGTGAGAGTTCTTTGTGGGGTTAGGTATGTTTCCATGGTCTTGCGTCAAGAGGAAGATCTCATACAACCCATGGAGGATGACATCAAGTGGAGATCGTCATCAAGTTTGCAGTGTGCAAGTTCAAGTGGAGCAACTCGAAGAGTGGCTCACCCATAATGGAGTATGGGGGAGCAATCAAGCTTGAAGCTTGCTGTCCATTGTGGTGTCAATGGAATTGTGAAGATGTGCCAAAGAGTGGCTCACCCATAGTGGAGTATGGGGGAGCAATCAACTAGTCTTCATTGAGCCAACACAATCAAGAAAGGTGATCCAACTTGAGGAAGTCAAGATCGTCATCATCTAGCTCAAGTGGACTATGTGCAAGGCAAAGGTTTGCCCTTGATAGGTTTTCTATTTTACCGGTCTCATAGTGGTAGTTGGGAGACCGGGTTGTAGGATCGATTGCCGTACTATCAAGGGGGGCTCTCTAGGGAGTAGCTTGATCGTATCGTTAGTCGAGAGCTCAAACCATTGCATCCTTGTATCATATTTCTTGGTTCTTGTTTGGTTCCATTTGTGAGTCTTAGAGCTTATGGTCATCTTGATGACAAGCTTGAGTTCATCGAAAACGGAGTTCGCATGCATCTTCTATGATGTTTTCGGTGTTGGAGGTTTTACCGGTATTTTCCTAGGATGGGTTCTCACCATTTTATTATGGTCCTTTTCTCATTTGCTTCTTATTGTTATTTATCTCAAGATTGTGTTAGCCCTTGTCGTTAGCTTTCCAACAAACTTGGTTTCATTGAATTCAGAGCTCGTATGCGAAAGTTGTGGCTGTTTTGATATTGCCTGTTTTACACAGAGAGGTTGTACCGCCCCATGGAGAGGTTGTACCACTTGACCGGTACAACCGATGTTTAGAGCGGTTGTACCGCTCCAGAATTGGTCCGGAGGTTGTACCGGTCATGTATCGCTCTACCACCGGACTGGTCTCTGTTGTGGTGCGGTTGTTGGGCGGTTGTGGGCCGGTTGTACCGCTTATTGCCTATTACTGGTTGTACCGGTGCTCATAGATGTTGTCCCGCTCCTATGTTATTCTGTACATAACGGGCAGATTCGTGGGGACCTATTTAAGGGGGTCTTCTTCCCCAATGGTTCCCCATCTCTTGAGCTCATTTTTGCCCCCATTGTTGACCTTCTTTGAGCTTGCTAACTCTCAATCCCTTCATGGATTCTTGCTAGTTTTTGAGGGAAAAGAGAGAGGAGATCTAAATCCACATTTCCACCAATCACTTTCTCCTCTATGTAAGGGGAACCCCTTGGATCTAGATCTTGGAGTTCTTGGTGTTCTCCTTCTTGTTCTTCCTATCATTTTCCTCCCTAGCATTAGTTGCTCCGGTGGGATTTGAGAGAGAAGGACTTGGGCACTCCATGTGCCCTTGCCATTGCATTTGGTGCATCGATTTGAGTTCTCCACGGTGATACATGGAAGTGAAGTTTGAGAAGCTTATTACTCTTGGGTGTTTGGGCACCCTAGAGCTTGTTCCTCTTGGGTACCTTGGCGCCCTAGACGGTTGGTGTTGTTCGGAGCTCAATCATTGTGGTGTAAAGCTCCAGGCAAGTGTCGGGGTCTCCAATTAGGTTGTGGAGATCGCCCCGAGAAATTTGACAGGTACCGGTGACCGCCCCCAAGGGTTGCCAAAGTGTACGGGTTCGGTGACCGCCCCCAAGGGTTGCCATTTGTATGGGTTCGGTGACCGCCCTCAAGGGTCCCTTAGTGGAATCACGACATCTTGCATTGTGCGAGGGCGTGAGGAGATTACGGTGGCCCTAGTGGCTTCTTGGGGAGCATTGTGCCTCCACACCGCTCCAAACGGACATTAGCATCCGCAAGGGTGTGAACTTCGGGATACATCGTCGTCTCCGCATGCCTCGGTTATCTCTTACCCGAGCTCTTTACTTATGCACTTTACTTAGTGATAGCCATATTGTTTCTTGTCATATATCTTGCTATCACATAGTTGCTTATCTTGCTTAGCATAAGTTGTTGGTGCACATAGGTGAGCCTAGTTGTTTTAGGTTTTGTGCTTGACAAATTAACCGCTAGGTTTATTCCACATTTGTTCAAGCCTAAATCGTAATTATTTTAAAACGCCTATTCACCCCCCCTCTAGGCGACATCCACGATCTTTCACGCGCTCATATGATGGGCACCAAAGGATAGCAACATAACCACAAGCAAATTAAATCAATCATAGTAATTCATCAACCACCGATAGGACAACGAAAATCTACTCAGACATCATAGGATGGCAACACATCATTGGATAATAATATGAAGCATAAAGAACCATGTTCAAGTAGAGGGTACAGCGGGTTGCGGGAGAGTGGACCGCTGTAGATAGAGGGGGCAAGGTGATGGAGATGTTGGTGAAGATGGCGGAGGTGTTGGTGTAGATTGCGATGATGATGATGGCCCCCGGCGGCGTTCCGGCGCCACCGGAAGCGAGGGGGAGAGAGCCCCCCTTCTTCTTCTTCCTTGACCTTCTCCCTAGGTGGGAGAAGGGTTTCCTCTCTGGTCCATGGCCTCCATGGAGGCGGAGGGGCGAGAGCCCCTCCGAGATTGGATCTGTCTCTCTCTCTGTTTCTGCGTTCTTGGATTCTGCCCTTTCACCGTTTCTTAAATTCTCGAAGATCCATAACTTTGATTTGACTAAAATTTTAATATGATCTCTATCCGGATATTAGATTTCTTGTGGCGAAAGAAGGGCATCAACTGCCTTACGGGGTGGCCACGAGGGCCCAGGGCGCGCCTGACCCCCTGGGGCACGCCCCCTGCCTCGTGGCCCCCTAGGGCATCGTCTCGTGTTGATTTTTCTTCCCAAAAATCACATATATTCCAAAAAAAATCTTTGTCAGTTTTTATCCCGTTTGGACTCTGTTTGATATGGATTTACTGCGAAACAAAAAGCATGCAACAAACAGGAACTGGCACTGGGCACTGGATCAATATGTTAGTCCCAAAAATAGTATAAAGAGTTGCCAAAAGTATATGAAAGTTGTATAATATTGGCATGGGACAATAAAAAATTATAGATACGACAGAGATGTATCACACAATTATTGTCCTTCCTGTCTGTGAAACGCAAGCATCAACGATCAAACAAATCTTGTCTGACTATGCCACATCCATTGGATTGAAAATTAATTTTCACAAATCAACTCTTATCCCAATTAATTGTGATGACACTCTAAGTGCAAATATAGCCCAAATTTTTGGGTGCATCATTGGCAAAATGCCATTTACGTACCTGGGGCTGCCTTTGGGATCAACAAGACCCTCGATTCAAGATTTAGTGCCGCTGGTATGTAAAGTGGAAACACGTCTTACAGTTACTCTCAACATGATTTCCTATGGAGCAAAATTATCGCTACTCAACTCAGTGATCACCTCATTGACAATCATTGCTCTATGCACACTCATAGTACCTGCAAGTATTCTTGAGCTGTTAGACAAGATTGGCGGAAATGTTTGTGGACCAAAAAAACAGAACAAGGCGAATCATGCAATTCTCTGGCGGCCTGGAACATGATTTGCAAGCCCAATAAATGTGGAGGGATGGGGATTCTAGACCCACGAACACAAAGTGAAGCCATGCTTCTTAAATATCTCCATAAATTCTATAATCATTGGAGCCTACCTTGGGTGGAACTAATCTGGAACACATACTATACCATGAAAATCCCACATGCAACGGATGCATGCGGTTCCTTCTGGTGGAGAGATATCACCAAGCTCATGCCCATCTATAGAGGTGTAACCAAGATCACCATCCAGGATGGACACACTACTTTGCTATGGAAATATTTATGGAGAGATGAAGTTCTTGCTGATCGATTCCCCAGAGCTTTCTCCTTCACAAGAAACGAGGATATCTCAGTCCAAGAGTTTCTAACAACAGAAACTTGGGAGAAACGTTCCATCTTCCATTATCAGAACAGGCACATGCTGAATTGTTGGCAATGCAACAGATGCTGACTCCTATTACCTGATTCAAGGAGATGACAAGTGGACATGCACTTGGGGCAAAGGAGATTACACGGCCAAACAATATTACTCAAACTACTTCCGAGAGATCAATACCCACCAATCCTACAAATGGCTTTGGAAATCAAAGGTAACCATGAAAATCAAGGTGTTTGGTTGGCTTCTTCTATCAGACAGACTCAACACAAGAAATATGCTTAAGAGGAGACATTACAACATTGGAGACAACTACATGTGTCTTCTATGTAACTCCCCACCCGAGGAAACATTGGAGCACCTCTTCTTTACTTGCCCATTTAGCTAAGAATGTTGGACACACCTCAACATAAACTGGCTCACACAAGGCACGTGACTTCATTGGCTAGAAAAGGCAAATGATACATGGAATAGACCAATGTTCATGGATATTTTTCTACAAGCTGCATGGAGCACATGGAAAGAGAGAAATAACAAACACTTCAGAGGAATCATTCCTTCAATTCAGTCCTGGCTGACTCGGTTGAAAGAAGACCTCTCCCTGCTTTGTTATAGGGTGGGAGAAAAACACAAACCCTTCTTAACCTCTTTTGTAAATAGCATCTAGTTTCCTTCTTGTTGTTTTAGCCTTGGCTCCTTCAACCCCCCTTATTTTCTTCATGGCTATGGATGTAAGGTTATGACTTTGTAAGACCATTTTGATACTATTATAATACATACAGTAGGAGCCTCTCCTACTGTCTTAAGTGTAAAAAAACGATGATCATCTGAGATTGACGAACACCGTAACATGTCCGTCAGTGTATCCGGCGCATCCGGATTCCTGGAAGCAGCTGTGGCAGTATGGACTCCCTTCAACAGGGTAGGTTTACTCGACCCTAGAGTCGTCTCCGGCTGTAAACCGGATAGTCCGGAGCCTTTATTGTTAACCCTTGTAGGGACTGCACACTTCGGACTCTGGGCGACCAAAGTTTCACCTTGGGGCGCTGGCTCTATTATCCCCTGATCGGGAGAGACCCTCCGGGACGACACCTCGATGTCGTCCGCCCTATTGGGCAAGGAAGCTTGTGGAGGCGTTTCGCTTTCCATCATCTCGGGTAAAAGGTCCCCCGAGGAGGAGGATTGTTGAGGAAGACTATGTGTCGGACTACAAAACGCATATTCTAGATGTTACCTTTGCAAAGGAAAAAGGAATGGGGTATGTTTAAAATATCTCTGTTCACTTACAATTCGGTTGGAGGCTTGTCATTACGAAGGGATTGTGCGACAACAACACCTTCCGAGCCTAAACTGCCCGACACGGGCGTTTTGCCCCGCTTAGGAGCCCTTACCTCCCAACTCTCGGAGGCGGCCCTTTTCTTACCATGGGAAGAAGGGATGTCAGCTTCTCCTTCCCTTTTGTCTTCGGAAGAGGGAGCCCTAGTCTCCCTGGACACAGTGTGTGGTTTGCCTCCAGGATGGAAGCCGCCTTTGTCTCCCCCGCTCTTCTCATTCTCCTCCTCCACCGGCGCCTGGTATGGCACCGGGACCAGCATCCTTGCTAGTATGGGACTAGTTGAGTCTTCGGGAAGAGGAGCCAAACACCTTATTCGCTCCGCCTTCTTTATCCAGCCCTGGAAGAAGATGGTTTTCTCAGCACCTTATCATGAGATGCGTATCCAAGCTGTGTTCAAGAATCGAGTGCTTACCGAGGTATCCGGATGGTTGCATTCGAGGCCGATGTCTTCTGTAGTGTCCGGTCACTGTTTTCTTTTCCCGAAAATTAACTTCCACATTCCTCTATGCATCACAGCGAAGAAGTGCTGAAGGGTTCATGGTCCTTCTGGATTAAACTCCCACATGTGGAGGGTCCGTCTTTGGCACGGGAGGACCCGACGGACTAGCATTACTTGAATCACGTCGATGAGTTCAGTGTCCCTCTCAAGGAGACTCAAGATGCAGCTCTGAAGAGTCTGCACTTCATCGGTTGATCCTCAGTCCAACCCCTTATTGACCCATGATGCGAGCTGAATTGGAGGGCTAGATCGGAACACGAGTGTAGTTGCCCACTTGGTGCCACAAGGTTTAGTGATATAAAACCACTCCCGCTGCCATAAGTCGGAAGATTCTGTGAAGGATCCTTTTAGCCAGGGAGCGTTGATAAGTTTACCCACTGTAGCACCATCGCACTCTGCCTGTCCCCCGTCGACTACCTTCGGCTTCACATTAAAGGTCTTAAGCCACAAGCCGAAGTGTGGGGAATATGGAGGAAAGCTTCGCACATAATAATGAATGCCGAGATGTGAAGGAGGGAGTCTGGAGTTAGATCGTGAAAATCTAGCCCATAATAGAACATAAGCCCTCGAACAAAGGGGTGGAGGGCGAACCGCAGCCCTCGGAGGAAGTGGGAGATGAATACGACCCTCTCGCTGGATCTGGGAGTAGGAATAACCTGCCCTTGAGTAGGAAGCCTGTGGGGGATTTCCACGGTCAGATACCTGGTCGCTCGGAGCTTCGCAATGTCCTCCTCTATGACAGAGGAAGGCATCCACCGACCTTGACGATTGGGGCCGGCCATGACTGGGAAGCTCGAAACAATCGAAACCTTGGGCATTGGAGCTCGAGGTTGGAGAGGATGAGGAAGTAGTTGGCGTAAAGAAGCCAGACGGGCCTTAGTCCCTTTATAAAGGCAATAAATATCAAACACCTCCTCCTCGACCTTGAAACCTACCTATTTTTAAGGAATCATGCCAACCGGACAGTTGGAATCCCCACGCCCGTGTTGATGAGGATCCCACAATAAGGGGACACGATCTCTGCTTCGACAAGACGTGCCAATGAAACCGTGTCTTGGAACGTGGAACGGCGAGCAAAGAAAAAAAGGGTTCGATATAATAACCAGATGGTGACGTGATATCACATCACCAAAAAATTGTCAGCAGATTGGAGTCGCAAAATATTCACTAGTAGAAAAAGGAGCTTTTGTCCCGGTTGGTAAGGCCCCTTTAGTCCCGGTTTTCGAACCGAGACTAAAGGGTCGATACTAATGCCTCTCCCCTTTAGTCCCGGTTCTTACACGAACCGGGACTAAAGGGCGCGGCCGCGTGAAGCTCCACCTTTAGTCCCGGTTGGTAACACCAACCGGGACTAAAGGAAATTTTATGATTTTTTTTGATTTTTTTTAATTTTCAAATTTCTGAATTATTTTAACCTCTAGTGTGTAATCACCACCCCTCATCACTGCTCAATTTATCCTCTAATCATCCC
The DNA here is from genome assembly GCF_018294505.1 of Triticum aestivum. Classification (NCBI taxonomy): domain Eukaryota; kingdom Viridiplantae; phylum Streptophyta; class Magnoliopsida; order Poales; family Poaceae; genus Triticum; species Triticum aestivum. Next base: position 463,802,293 of record NC_057794.1, read on the forward strand.
TCATCATTCCAAATCATCTAACTTCCCGAACGGTCACTCATCCTCCCACTCCCCTAGCCTGAGCACGCTTAATTTCCGGGTTCTATTCTCTCTCGTTTCCAAGTCTACACTTGTTGTTTTCCTCACAATAGTAAGATGTCAATCCAATTAACCTTCATGAATTTTGCTTGAGCATGAAGTGACACATTTCACTGTTTGAGTTTGAAACTATTGTTTTAAAAAACAATAATTATTTAGTAACACTAATATTTCTTGAATAATTAGTTTGACCACAGTTTGACCATAGTTTGACCAGATTTGACCAAAATTCAAAATAATTGAAATAATTATTTAGTAACACTAATATTCTAGAATAATTAGTTTGACCATTGTTTGACGACAGTTTGACCACTGTTTGACCAGATTTGACTAGTAATTTTTTCGATTTTTTCCACTCTAGATCTTAAAAGCCCCGTAACTTTTTTTCTGTTAGGTTTTTGAGGATTTTGAAAATGTTTAACGGGGTTCCCCCAGTTAAATTTGGATGTAACTTTTCGAGTAGATGATTTTTCATATAATTTTTTTAATCCGAATTCGTATGCAAAAGTTATGCCCATTTTACAAATTCCAGAGAGATTTTGCAAATAAAGTCGAAATTCATATTTGTAAATTTTCCCAACAAGTAGACCACATATCACATGGGAAACTTATTTTATTTTATTTTTTTGACATTTCCATCATTTTCTTTTGTTTTTTCTAAAACTGAAAAGGCGGTCTGGGGGGGGGGAGTTTGAAAATGGGACCTTTAATACCGGTTCGTGCCATGAACCGGTACTAATGCCTCAAAACCCATTAGTACCGGTTGGTGGCACCAACCGGTACTAAAGGTGTAATCTTTAGTCCCGGTTGGTGCCACCAACCGGGACTAATGGGCATCACACCCTTTAGTCCCGGTTCGTGGCACGAACCGGGACTAAAGGGCCCAGGTGAACCGGGACTAATGCCTTAGCCGCACGAACCGGGATAAATGCTCACGTTAGTCCCGGTTGTTGACTGAACCGGGACTAATGTGAAAACTGCCCCGTGACCAAAGCCCTATTTTCTACTAGTGATTGTTTCCTCTGTGGTGGTGTGTGGTATTTGTTTTGTAGAGCCGGATACGCTCGTTGCGTCCGAAGACTGTGTTGGAATGTTTGGAGAAGGAAGGAAAGTACGTAAACTAAAAGAAAGGAAACACGTGCACGTGTCCCTGTAATGTGTGTCTGTGTACAGCGACAACGTAGCTAACATTTGTTCATTGATTCCCTCTCGGGTTTGATCGTATCAAGTCAATGTGCCATCTGTTTCTTCATAAGCATTTATTTCTAGTTGGTGTTTAGTTATATTGAGGACTAGTTCCCGTCTATTTATTGAGAGGCAGAATTGGTTAGTACATGATTTGTTGCAATGTCGTTATCCTACGCGGATTAAGTGCTGCTGACCGGTGGAAATTCTGATATGATAATGATTGTGTAGTTCCGGTACGCACGCCCAATCAAAACGTTATGGTGACACCACGGGCCTAATTTTGGCATCGACAAGACGACGATAGAGTCCAAGTTGCACTGAACTAAATTCGCCCAACTGTGCGTCAGTTGCCTTTGACCGATGGGCAGAGTTCAGCTGGGCGAACTATTCGTCCTGATTTTCAGTATTTAAACGAAGAACGCACACTGAAAGACTTCTTTTTAAAAAGATGAGAGGATAGTCCTGGCGATCTTACCGCTGCTTCCGCTGCTACTTGGCTGCGAAATGTAACTGACGGCGATCGGTATAAGTTAGAATATGATATCTTAATGCTGTCAGAATGATCTGATCCAGCGACCATATGCTGTCACTCGCCAGTAGCAGTACTCAGTAGAGTAACACGCTGTGCAGATCCTAGAACCCCATATGTAATGCATCAACGAGCGAATCTTCTGGCAAAATGAGTGGGTTATCGCTGAGTTGATCGGCCGGACAAATCCTGCCGATCTATCTACGTAGCACGGCCCCTCCGCCGGCGCGGCACTCCAGGCTAGGCCAACCACTTGGTGCCAACTGCGCGCGTACGGCGCGCCGGCCAGCCAGGTACGGATGCGTTGGCTCACCCAGATGAGACGAGGATCTAGCGGGTGTTTCACTGCTACGTACGGCCCTTGGTGCAGATGTGTCACATGCGTGCGTGTGTGCCGGCACGGCTCGGCCACCACCACCTCGGCTTTGACCTGACGTGATCTCGCGCGGCGGGCCGCCGTGTTCTCCATAAACGAACATGGCGGCCGGTCATTCTCTTGCATTTCAGGCTTAGTTACGCACCGGTGGGCCGTGGACGTGCCTAAACTCTGGCATCTCTCTCCCGGCGATTACTCTACTACTACTACCACTACCGGTGACTCACGGGCTGACCGGTGCCGTCATTGACGGCGAGACGTACGGTGATCTTCTCCGGTCCGTATCCGCTTCTCCCATTTCCATGCCAGGCCTAACAAAATTCGGCCAAACTTAGCGTCCACGGGTCGTGGCAGGACGTACGTACTAAGTAATTCAATCACATGGATTAATCAGTGGCACGCAAGGGTGAGGGAGAGAGACAAGTACTGGACTTGTTCTTCTTATAAGAATCGCCGAATAACAACACGTACCGCGCCAAACTCAACTCCGGCAACGAGGTGGCGGCACGCTTCCTACCGCCTCAAGTCCGCCGTACGTGTTATTTTCATGCTGGCCGGGCCGGGTCCAGTGCCAGCGAATGAACCCGACCGATGATTAAGCACCTGAGCAGGCGAGCAGTGCGGGGAGACGATCAGACATGACCAGGATCGACGGGCAACAGTGGCCGGAAAGGTGAGTTTCAGCTAAATGAGACAGCGGCCGGATAAGCTCGTTGGCCTGGCGTACGTGGCGGGACTCGTGCTCATCACCACCGACACGACAAATTCCAAACCCGTCCAGATCAGTCGACAAATTCCAAACCCAGTAGGCAGCACAAACGAGTCTCCTTGGAGGCGTGTT